>NC_142772.1:14699473-14849785 GCF_988280905.1 Pimephales promelas | reverse complement strand
GCCTATCGTGGCTGTATCTGTGGTGTATTTTACCTGTCTATGTCTGGCCTTGTGGCGGTATCTGTGGTCTATCGAGACTTCTCTATGTCTGGCCTTTCGTGGTTGTATATGTGGTCTTTCGAGACCTGTCTATGTCCGGCCTATGTGGCTTTATCGTGTTCTATTAAGACCTGTCCATGTTTGGCCATCGTGGCTATATCTGCGTGGTCTAACGAGACCAGTATGCGTCTGGCTTTCGGGGCTGTATCTACAGTCTATCGCGGGGTTCGCCGGTCTAAGTCCTGGGGGGGTGCCGTCCCTGCGGAGTTTGGCTCCGGCCCTGATCAAACACACCCGAGCAAGCGAATCAAGGTTTTCAGGATCAGTAGAAACTCACAGGTGCGTGTGTTTTGATCGGGGTCGGAGCTGGGCTCTGGTGGCCCTCTGGGGCAGAGATTGGTGAACCGTGGTCTATAGCGTCCAGTCGAAGTCTGGCATATCGTGGTGTATCTGTGGTCTACTGGCTGTATCTGTGCGGTCTATCAAGATCTGTCTATGCCTGTATCTGTGGGCTATCGAGACCCGTCCATGTCTGGATTATCGTGATCATATCCATGTGGTCTACTTAGTGTATACATGGGTATATGACTAATGTTCATCATGCTAATTATGGTATCTCCCTTTTCTTTTAGGAACATTTAGGATTCATGACAACAATTTTGGGGGAAAGGCTGGCCCCGTCCCGATGGATCTACAATCCACCTACTTTTGGGGGATCGGCTGCGCCCCTGCCTTCGTCTTCAGGCAGGAAATGCTGATCCGCTACCCTCGGATTACGATCTATGGACGGGGCCTACGCCAAAGTACTTTGAAAATAATTGCTTGCTGGGCTGTCAATAAATGGATGCTTTGTTACATCATTTTATCTCCCGAGTCTTTCTGGTAGAAATGAAAGCTTTAGCATAAGTTCTGCCGGGAAGACTTAATTACCGCGTCACGTGTTACATTCAGGTTATCCAATCATGTTCTTATTCTTGTGGTATAAAAGATCGGTACTTACACATGTTTGAGTTCGCAGATGCCGACGCGACAACAACCTCCACCCTCCCCACCACCACCAGGTTGGTGCCGTCTACACTTCCCGGGGGATCGGCTGCGCCCCTGCCTTCGTCTTCAGGCAGGAAATGCTGATCTGCTACCCTCGGATTACGATCTATGGACGGGGCCTACGCCAAAATACTTTGAAAATAATTGCTTGCTGGGCTGTCAATAAATGGATGCTTTGTTACATCATTTTATCTCCCGAGTCTTTCTGGTAGAACTAATCTTATTCGGGAAAATAAGTTTAAAGTGTTCCCAAACTTGCAAACGACTTTCTCGATGGCTCCATCACAACACTAAAATAAACTCAATCCACTCTCAATAATAACGCCAATCCAAACACCGAGTACTATTAACCCACGGTGTTGCCATGGTTTGGCTTCACTTTTATGAGAAATGCAGCCGTGAGGTTTCAAACCTGTCAACACTGGATCGGGCTGTCAAAGCAGTCAGGCGGTTCACTATGAAGTGAACCAGTGTGTTTGCTTCAGACGTCATTTTCACGTGACTAGTGAGGTAATGATACAAGCTCCAAAGCAGTGGTTCATTACAAGGACCTTTCGAGTTTGAAGCAAGCTTCGGAGCGTCGGTGTCAGACGTAACATCACTACCTGTGTATGACCTTTGCCTTGATTCTGATTAAGATTTGGATTAACCTTAATAAACTGCATTTGGATCCTCAACCATCTTCTTGTCTCGGAGCAGTTTGTAACAATTGCGATCTCAAAATTACGGCCTGTTGATAATACCTAGAATATTCAAATCGACTGCCGGCGGACGATCCTTTTCCTATTTAGCACCCTATTTAAAACTTTGGAACAGTCTTCCTAACATTGTCCGGGAAGCAGACAAACTCTGTCAATTCAAAGCTAAATTGAATTTATTCAATTTACACTAACACAGTAACATAATGAGGGTCACTACATGCAAAACGAAACACTGAGAACTTTGTAAGTGTACAGACCTTTTAATAAAAAGATTCTTTATGAAGACAGTTCACTTCGTGTATACAGATAGGAGCCATCTTAAAAAATAGTCTCGATAAGTCGATCCCCGAACGCCGTTCATACAGTTCAGAAGTTTGCTGAACTTCATACAGTTCAGCTCACTCAGCACGACGTTCGTGGTTTGACTTATCGAGACAATTTTAAAGATGGCTCCTGTTTGTATACGCGAAGTGAACTGTCTTCATAAAGTATCTTCTTATTAAACGGTCTGTACACTTACAAAGTTCTCAATGCTTCGTTTTGCATGTATGGAGCCTCGTTATGTTACTGCATTAGTGTGGGGCTATTTTGAGCCTTGTTAGTGGTATTAACTAGTGATTTCTTTTTACACTTAGTCAATGCCCCTATTACTAGCATTATACGCTAAACTGTTTTTAGAGATAAAACTCTTTACATTCGATACATGAAAACAAATCTCAGAGAACGGTTGACTATGTACCGATGTTTAATTAGACCAAAGGTTCATTGTTCGCCGGAGTTCTCCTTTAACTCAAATAAGCATGACAAAATTTGTGACTATCATGTCCAGTTTTGCTGCTGTTAAATAAGCCGAGAGTGAAGCAGAATTAGCTAGTAATAGTTACGTTACGTTGTTTTACAGTGTAGTTGACTGACTGTCCTTTTAACTTTTGACAATGTGACTGAAGTATTTCTTTAATAGCGCGTGACAGTTATAGCAATGAGACGTATCATCTCATGTATGTTTTACTATTTGCAGTATGACGTAATCCATTGCTAAATTATGGCTCATCATAGACTAGCTAACCATAAGCTAGCTAATGCCACTATCATCAGTCTGTTCTGTTGTGACAATAAAAGAAACACGTTTCTTTTTAAAATGCATTATCATATTAATTTAGTTAAAACTCATAAATAACTACAAATAGCTAATGTTAGGGAAATCTGTTAATGTTTTGTTGCGCATTTCTGAATTAAAAAAAATTCAAAAAATATCGGCCGATATATCGGAATATCAGATCCAAAAAATATTTGTATCGGTATCGGCCTTCAAAATCCTTTATCGGTCGGGCTCTACTGCAAACGGAGTATGTGTGAAACGGGCGTTAGGCTGCATAGATTAGGTCAGACGGAACCGGGAACACTTCCAATAAATCCTGATGTACTTTCATCTACGCTAATAGGCATCTATGCTAATATTAATCTCTTTGTTTATCCCGAGGTTTACCGCAGTCCACCGGATCCAGGCCGTATCCAGATCTGATGAAGGAACTGTGTCTGGACGCGACGACGACACACAAGTGTCGACAAGTGTCACTAGTCCATCCCTGTGAAGGCCTCCTTCCCTTTACCTCTGTACAGATAATCGTTGTCAGAATAATTCCGGTTCACATGGCCACGTTGAAACGATAAAATTCTGTATTATAAAATTTTATTATAAATTATAAAGTAGTTTATTGAGGGTTGGTTTTTTCACTCTATATGCCTGTGCACATATATTCAAACGTGCATACCTATAGAATGAACTCTTAATGCGCATGTGCACGCACTTACACAACTTTGTACTTACCAATTGGGTGTTTGGCCACAGAACGTGTGGTTGAATACTTCAGCTGTGGGTGTTCATTTAAAAGTACTGAACAGGTCTGGGGGGCCATAGCTTTCTGTAAGGGAGGAAGAGCACAGGTGTCTGTGTAAAGATTATTTACTTAAGCTCTTATTTTATGATATTAAGCAAAATGTGGGTATTGGTATGTTTTGGTAAATAATTTAATGCTCAGTATAGGATACATGCAACAAATGTTTAGGTCAGTTAGATTTAAATGATTTAGATTCAGTGAGATTTACATTTTTGAAAGTAATCACTTATTCTCACCAAGGCTACATTTATTTGATCAAAAATACAGTAAAAACAGAAATATTGCAAAATAATACAATTTAAAATAACCATTTTGCATTTTAGTGTATTTTAAAATGTAATTTATCCCTGTGATGGCAAAAAGCTGAATTTCCATGATTCTTTGATTAATCAACAGTTCAAAAGGACAGCATTTAAAATAGAAATATTTTGTTACATTATAACTGTCTTTACTGCCATTTTTGATCTTGCTGGAAAAAAAATGAAAATAAAATGCTAAATTGATTTAATAACTTTGTACAGTATAGTTGTAACTAGTTTCTTACTTTGATATAATGCACCATCTGAAGGTTGAAGAGGTCTGTTGAGCTTTCCAGAATGAGGGTGGAGCCCATGTTTGAGGTTGTGTTGTGAAGATCAAAGATGACATCATATGCATCTGAGCTTCCTTTGGGTCCAAACATCTGATTGATTTCCTTGGCCCTCTGGACTTCATATGGTAGCCCTTGAACATCTTGAGAACTGTAAATGGAAAGTGCCTTATCAATATTAATTAACAATTACAGTAATAATGAACAAAACATAAATAATTAAATTAACAAAACAATCTCTTTTTAATACATAATGCAAACAGAGCAATACATTTACTTAATTCAGCACTTAGTGGCTTAAATAAACATGTGCCAGCAAATGATAAGATGCTTAATTTCAAATCTACTAAGGACTTTGAAACTTTTGCCCTAGAATAGCATACAGGAAACTGGGTGGGTAGGTGCTGGTGTTAAAATCTCTTGAATAGCAGGTGCAGATGTATCATTAACTCTTTGAACAGATAAGTGAATGACAAAAGGATCAGCTATTACATAATAATAACTAATTTACTTATTTAAAGACAAATCTAAACTAGAGACTTGAGGGAGGATTATGACTTTACTGCTCCAACTGCTGAGTTAGAATTACATTAATTGATCTTGATGAAACTTCAGCAGTGTGTTCGCTGTAAGAGGCCGATCACATGGATGTGACTATTGTGAGTCAAAGTTATAGCGCCACCAACTGGCAGCAGGAAGTGTGTCACTTTCAAAATGCTTTGAAATCACCCTCTTATTTTAACCCGATTTGTTTCAAACTTCATCTGTATAATGTAAACATACTGCAGATGTAGACCTATGAATGGATTCTTGATATCTTTGATACTGTTGTCGTGGCAACGCATTAAACTTAACAATTCTTTTAGGATGCTTTTGTGACTCTTAGCATGCTTTAAATTGTATGAAACTCGTCAGACACATCACATTTATTAGCCAGTAGACGTGCAAAGGGGCTAGATTAACCATTTCACTGCTGTGTGTTTGGCCTGCATAAAAGAAAATAAATGTCTTAAGCCTTGTATTTTTTAAATAAGTTTTTATATATATATATATTAGTAAAGACATATAACCAGTTTAATTGTAGTGCATTGACAATAGTTTTATATAATTAGTTTATTAATTAAATTAACTTGGTACATAAACTTAGTCTGAAAATTTGGTCCATAAATCAAACACACTTGCATGTGTGTTTGATATGAAACTCGGTACATAGCCTATATAGATTCTCATCGGGCCAAAATACTTTAAGCCAGCCCAACGGGAAGTCGGCTATTTTGGTCTGAATGCGGATCTTTTGCAAAACCAGCCTTTACATTTTACTCACTCCTCTTAAGTTTATTTTATTCATGCCAAACTTTTTCAACTTGTAAGTAAACAGTTTGCAAAATGACGGAGTATGTGTACACTGTTCAATCGCGCCTGCACTACACACAAAAACACACACACACACATTCCAGAATTGCAATCTTGACATCGCAAGCCTGTTCATTAGCCTTAGGTATGTGCTACATATATTAGATCAATAGCCTATGTACTGTATGTTTTCCATAAAATTTTCAATGCTAACTTTATTCTCATTAGAGTTAAACATTTTTGTATAAAATGTGTTTCTTTTTTAATCAATGTAGAATGTGTAACTTAAAAATAAACAGATTAGTGCTCTGTTTGAGGACAATCCTCAAACCAAAAATTCTGAGTATTGAACAATACTGATACCACTGAATTTTTCACTCAGTGGTTAAACACTTCGAGCCAAGCCTGCAGGGTCGACATCGGAAGTGTGTCGCAGAGCACACCACCCCTTGAGAGGGCGAGAGCTGCATGTGAAAGTGCAAGGCATCTTGAAAAAGACACTTGCTGCTCTTTTAGACAGTAAGTTTTGCAAGAAAGAATACGTCGCCGGATAGCGTAGCTCACACAGATGACTGAAGGTGGCGAAGACGGCCGGCTTCTTCAGGCGCTGTCCTAAGCTGGCTTGTCGCTTTCTCAATGGCAGCTTCTCTGTAGATCCAGCAATGCGTAGAGATTCATTGAATATATGAAAATCAGAAAACAGCAACAACAACTGCCGAACTGCTTGTATAATAATAATAATATTATTATAATGCGGCAGAAACTACTGAGCCTATTGTATTCCTTTATATAATAATTATTTACTTGGAATATTTTTTTTGTATTATTATTATTTTATTTAGGCCTATACTTTCTTTCGTATGCTATGGTGCTGGTCTGTTGTCTGATTAAGACATTTCGTATTTTGTAGGGATGGGGATTTAAAGCAAAAATAATATTCGATGATCGATGGGAAATGATTTGATTATTACGGCTATTTAAAAATTTGTGTAATGTTCCACTCCGACATTACATTTCTCTGTAGGTTAGGTGCAATAGCAATTACAGGGTACCCGCAGGTCTTAAGAGCCTTGAAAAAGTCTTGAATTTGATCGTCTCAAATACAGTCGGCAACGCGTCATAGTTGGGGGGCGTGGTCGGCGTGGGGGAAAGCAGCGCGACCATCACATGTATTTGAATGACAAAAATGTCATATTGCGAGTCATTTATGGCTGCCGACCGGTAACGGTACATTGCAAAATTAACTGTAATAGGTTATGATTGCCCTTATTTAATTAAAAACTGGGTCAATGACCCAACCAGTTGGCCACTGCGGTTCACATCAAACCCGGGGGCGTTCACACGCCCCGTCACGTGATGTGAATTATTTAGCCCTTGGGGGAAAACATTGCCTTGGCGCTCATTGAAATACATAGGACAATCATGCCGAAGAGTTACTGTGTCGTTTTCTGTACCACCAATAAACTAACAAATTATAAATGGAAGTTCTACAGCCTTTCTTACATACATACAGAACCAGATAGGGGGACAAAATGGCAAAATTAATCATATCCTATTAGATTACTGCGAGTTACAAAGGTCTTATTTTTCTTTTCTTTTTTTCTTTTTTTTTTTTTTTTTTGCCTTTCCTAGGATTAAGTTCATACTGTAACAAAATTAACTAATGTAGGCTAATTCTAAATGTATGCAGCGTTGAGTGAACCCTCGCACTCTACGAAAAAGGATCGCGTGCGCACCCTTATGGTTGCAAGTGAGGTACAGAACAAGATAGCTAGCCTTGTTTAATCCACTGTGGCCACAAATGACAGAATTTAAACCCCAAATAAGAGCTTTTCTGTTAAAAGAACATATTTTCAATAGCCTAGTAACGTTATCTGGCAACCATGCGCGCGCACTGCTGAAGAAGCGCGGATTATCTGAAAACACAGACAAGCTGGAGTGCAGCGATCTTCTACTTAAATTAAAGTGTCATTCAGTCGGTCTGTGTTCTGTAACGAGCCGCTTGCGCTGTTTGTGCGACTAAATCTGCGATCAAAACGCAGGCTGATATTCAGCAGAAGAATGCAATGTTTATATCTAAACGATTTCAAATGTGACATTGATTTTATACAATAGTAAAAAAGAAAAGATTAATGGTAACATTAAGTGATGTACATGTAGCCTACTACATTTAAAACAGCATTGTCAGGCTTGCTCTATTACGAAATATGTGGCTTTGAACGAATCGTGAGATTCAATGAATGAATGACTCGACTCAATCATAAAGATAGCGAGTTACCGCCACCATGGCGATTTTAATGTTTTTTTAACATTGCATATTTAATGAACATTGTTTTATTTAAAGCATTTTTAAAGGTATTATAAAGGTAAATAAAATGAAATGGAAAAATTGATTAAAAGGGACAAATATTGTCCCTGAATGGAAAAGGTGTGAGTGCAGTCTAGGCTAGTCAAGTGGAAGAGAGAGGGCTACAGGGGGTACGGCGCTCTAAAACATTGGAGAACCACTGAACTTAGGAAAAGGGATAACTATGTAGAACTGCACACGTGCTACTGCTAAAGAGTGCAATATCAATAATTTATCATACGCTTAATTGAATTGGCCTAGAGAGAATAATTATGACATTTTATGCCTAAAGACTACATTAATAAAGTAAAGTAACCGCAGTTTGACTAAAAGTTGACAAAAAATGCTAAGACTTTTCGTCAACTACAACTATAAGAAACAGGATGATTCAAATGTGATTAAGACCAATAAGTAAAATTATCACTGGCCTACACACACGTGCGAGCTAACGTTGTTGTGTATGTATTAAATATGACTGATAATTTAGTAAAATGTTTTATTTAATTCCAAGTAGCCTCCTTGTACATAATTATTTTCTAGGGTTTGAAATGTATACAGATTTGACATTTCCCCCTCTTACTTCTGTCGGAATGGGTACGAAGTTGGCATTGAATTTCATCTGAAATGGTATTAAAAAGGTCTTAAAAAGCCTTGAATTTTAGTTGGTGGACCCTGAATTAAAGAAATGTATTAAGTTTAATATTTAAGTTTAAATATGTTTTTTTTTTGGTAACACTTTACAATAAGGTTCGTTAGTTAACATTAGTTAACTACATTAGTTAATATGAACTAATAATGAATAGCACATATACAGCATTTGTTAATCTTTGTTAATGTTATTTTCAACATTTACTAATACTTGATTAAAATCTTGTTAACATTAGTTAATGCACCGTGAACTAACATGAACAAACAATGAACAGCTGTATTTTCATGAACTAACATTAACAAAGATGAACAAATGCAGCAACAAATGCATTGCTCATGGTTAGTGCATGTTAGTAAATACATTAACTAATGTTAACTAATGAACCTTATTGTAAAGTGTTAACGTTTTTTTTTTATTGAATCTATGTTGGTTATGAAAAGTGAACAGCGTGCATATGCACAATATATCGGGACACCTAATTTTGACCATATTAAGTTTTGTGAATTTAGTTTTTGTATGAATTGTATCTTAATTTTAATAAATGTTTCGTCAACCAGTTACCTGGATTTAATGAATAAGCAAATATAGGCTAAAGCAGACAATATAATCAGGACATGGCAATATAAGCAGACAATGCAGGACATGGCAATATAACCCAGCGCAATATAACTTGCATTGCTCGTGAATTGGAGCTTGTCTCATAAATGAACCGAAACTAAGAAATATATAGAAATCTTGAAATGTCTATGTTTAAACAACATCGAACAACAATTCAAGACGAAAAGAAACAGATAACTCTCTTATAGCCTAATCCGTATGAAGTGCATTAGCCTACTCTATAGGCGCGTTCACAATACTGTGAAGTGGCGAGTGAGCATCATCAACTCTAGCCTGGTTCAACCAGACTCTAGTACATTTCATTTGTACATAGAGTCTGGCCTCCCTCAATTGAGAAACGTTTCCTTCCTTGTAGGCGGGTTCACTATTAAAGTTCAAATCTATTGGATCTGCCCAGAGTCACTCACGATCTGCCATAGCCAATCGCTAATGTGTGGTCGTGAGTGACATATGTCATGCGCCGAAACGGCTGGAAACAACCATAGACAGTAAAAGAAACAACAAGTCCGAACTCCGAATGATCAGAGGATTAAATTTACAATAGGATTTCAGTCAACGAGAGCTGCAGGTTTTGTTAATCTAGGAACAATTATTAATTCGAAATGTATATTTGACATGAAGGACAGTGATTATTCAGTCAATGGTCGAAGCTGTGTCTAATCATTACAAATACGCCGCTGTGGTCGTTTTCTGATCTGCCGCAAATGTTGTAAGTTACAGTGAATGATCAGTCTGTCTGCAGATGTGTAATAAACAACAATTTTTCATATTACGTATTTTTTTTCTTAATTACCTTAATTATGGTCTTCAAAGTATGTGTTTGTACATTTTTATATGGCATTTAGTTGGTTTTTTTTATTAAAACAAATTAACCATTGACATCTAAAACTGAAAATCAAATATAGTCTCCAAAGTATGGGTTTTCAATTTTTTTTTTTTTTTATTTTTTTTAAATCACAACCAATTTGTATGATTTACAACATGTAAAACTGACACACCAACCTCCTGCACGAGTACACAAAGGGGCTCAAAATGTTCATCACAAGAATCAGTAAATTTACTGTTGGGAATCTGAGCGACTGACATGACTCCTGAGCGGATCTTCAACAATAGTTTAGCAGCCAGGACTCGGGGCTTCCGAACACCGCGAACACCAGGCTAAAGTCCAAAATGTCACGGTCATTGTGCACGAGCTGCCCAGCACAAACTTCCAACCTTTCTGCCTCCTTCACTTGGTCCTCCGTTGTGCAACAAGAGGTGAGATGATAACAATCCGGCTTTAAATTCTGTATATTCAGCAGTTTCTTTACCAACAACGGACCGACTGGCTTTTCTCACGTCTTTCTCCGCTGCCATTACTGCACTCAAACTGACGCACTACATCAACGTCATCGTTCTCAGCCACTCCCTCTATTCACTGATTGGTCCTACAAAAAATTGATTTCTGGAAACCTAAGGATATGGAGCGGTCCCAGACGTAGTACTGAAGTAAAATGAAATTGAGCGGAAGTGCGTAGGAGGGCGCAGCCAGGCTACATCAACTCCCCTTTTCAGTCAAGAATGACGAAAACATTAGTTTATTAATAAACAGTTAAAATGTCAAACAATTAAAATGTCTATATTTGACACATTCGTTACTTTTGCCGGTTCTTTGTGCCAAGCTTGAGTCCCCTAACTATCGAATATCGTGACTCCCTATTTAGTACCAGGCAATGTATGGTTGTTCAATAAAGTTCTTGTTAAAAAAGAAAATGAAAATAACAACTGTGTGTAATATTATTTCATAGCCTAGTATTTATTTTACTGTATAGCCCACCGCGCGCAAGGTTTTATGCGCATTATCTAAGTCTTCTTCTCGCATTTTTAGTGCATCTCTATGGCAGAATTACAGACCACATACTGGTCTGGGATGTCTACTGCATCGCATTGAGTCGGGGGTAATCAAGGGGGTAATCCATCGACCGGAAGTTGAAGCCTAGTGGGAGCTGCCATCTTGTAGCAGAACTTCACTTGCGTTAGCATTTCCATTTACTCCCATTCATTTTGGCGTCACTTTGACAGCGAATAACTTTACATCTAAGGCATTTGAAGACCCCATTTGTCCATTATTTATTTCTAAAGAAACACGACAATATATTAAATGCTCCATTACCTTGTAGCTTATGTTATGGCCCCGTAGAAGCAGTTTTTTGTAAAAGTAGGCTAACGATTGCGTCATAACCAAGCGATTCTCTGTCACACAGTAGAGAGATTACTGTATGGACAGGAGGAGAAGCTCGCGGGCAATCGGGGAAACGTGGAGGCAAAATGACAATATAATTAATCAGAATACTAGCAAAAGTTTCTCCTGCTCCTAGCTCATGGACTCTGCATGTTTCGGAAGGGAATGATTTAGATTTCTCATGCCACAGCCACTAGAAGACAGACAGGTTGGTCACGTCACATCTACGTCATCAATCTCTGTTTGAGTCTGCGCGTCAGGAACGGAAGTGCTAAAAAATCGTCAAAAACGGGCTTCACTTGTCTCAATGGAGTTCCAATGAGATGGCTCTGTCCACTTCTTATACTGTCTATGGTTTCAGTGGTTTCGTGTACGCAGATATTTTTCGAGACACCGCCCGTGTTTAGAGATTTTTTTTTTTTAGAACGAGGGAATAAAAACATCGGATAGGCTTCGTGTGGACGTTGCCTTAGTTATTATACTTATTAGGTTCTACTTAGAGATTATTTTTTACTTCAGCAATAATCTGCCAGGGGTCTTTTTTAAAATGAGACCAAACTTAAGTGCTCCCAAGATTCACATTTTTATGACAGTTTTTTGACACAGACATTTTTGTCCTCCATGTAGGCTACATATGTGTAACTTTTTTAATTGATGCACAAGGGTTAAATAAAATATTGTTTGCAAAATTTTTAACTAGCCTACAATTAGACCTAGACTATCTTACCATTCTAATTTATTTTTCTTCATTCCTTAAATTCTGACACTGTAAAATGTCACAATTATAAAGTTAATTTGAAATTAAACAAACACGTATTTAAAACGTATCAAGCTCCACAAAGGTCCTCAAAAACTCGTGCCAATGTCATGGAAATCAGCATTTGTGACGTGTTGTCTATGATCGTGCAACTCACGACACGTTGTTCTCGGGGGGTTTTCCAAGATGGCGACCTAACCGCTCCTGTTTTACCGTGCGTGTGTGCAATAAATACCAAATCTAAGTATTCGGCTGTATTAAGTCTCTGAGCAGAGTTTGGTTGTGGTTAATCGGTTACCCACATGTCTACACGGGATAAAAAGAGAGTGATGAAGGCAGCTAAGCAGGCGGTAACAGGTTCGACAAATCCCCTCGTGTCAAACTGTCATGACTACACTACCTCGGTAGGCCAGCTTTCCTTGATGCCGTCTGAAGATGATTTTTCATCGTATCCGGCTACACCTTGTAAGCCGCCTGCGTCTAAAAAAGCTCTCCTGAGAGATGATTGTGCGGGCTCTACTTCTAACTCGGACATTGTTGATACCCTCTCGACTCGCGATCAACGCGAGATCGGACGCCATTGAAAAAATGGTAGGTGAAAATACCATGAAAATAGAGGGTCTTAAGATGACAATCGACTTCGCATGCAGAGAAATAAAGGATGTGAAAAAAGGGTTGAAAGTATAGAGAAATGCGCGAAGAAAGAAGAAGAAGAGGTCGTCCATCTTAAGGTCAGAGTCACAGAGTTGAAAAACTACTCAAGAAGATGGAATTTGAAACTATATGGAATTCCGGAGTCGATTGTGGATGTTAAGATCGAGTCTATTCAGATCTGCCAAGCCATACTTCCTCAAGATCAGAATAAAGTGGCGGAGGCAATTGACATTGTGCATCGTCTAGGAAAGAGGCAACCGGGTGTGTCCAAACCAAGAGGTGTCATACTTCGCTTTCTGTCGAGAACATATCGGGATGCAGTCTGGGCCGCGGCAAAGAACAACTCATTTTTACGGGAAAAGGGCCTCCGATTCGCTGAAGATCTTCCGCAGGCTGTTAAGGAGATCAGAGCTAAATTATGGCCTGCCATCCAAAAGGCTCGTAGTGAAGGGAAATCGGCGTACTTTGTTGGGGCTCGTGCCTTCATCGGTGGCGTCGAACTTCGTCTGCAACAGAACGAGGAAGGCCAGCGGAATGCAATTGGTGATGAGGACAATATGTCTTAATTTGTTAAAACCTGTACAATTTGATGCCCATTTGGGTGCTCTTGGAACTTTTCAATTCAGGTAAAGATCACATTTCTTGTATGTTCAGAGGTTAATTGACTTCACTGTTGGTGTTGATGCACATCGTTCGGTTAATTCTCTCAAGGTTATTTACTTTCCGTTCATTGGCGATTCTAGGGGGTGGCCTGGGGTGGCCAGGGCCACCCCTGAAAGCTCATTGGCCACCCCTGTGGCCACCCCAGATCTGATAGGTAGTTGGTCAAGTTCGTCAACTCAAGAAACAGAAATGCTTTCAATCAATGGTGATAGCTGATCAACCGATTTAAGTCCAGTTTTACCTTTTTTAATAACACAGTAATGGTCGTACTGAGGCTCTGAGAGCTGATTTCTGCTCAGCGGACGTTTGGCCATGCAGGTCAGGTTACTAATGAGATGCGCGCGCTGGCTGCTGCTGCTCCGTGAATCAGGAGGACGGTCACAGTTACAACAGCAACAAATACTACGATAAAAACGCTGGAATCTGTAGATTGAGAGGTATGGTAATGTAATGTTTAGTTATATCGTAGGTACCTGTGAATGTGTAGGAAAACGGGAAAAGTCGAACTACACTGTACTAACTAGATTAGCATCCTGAGAGAGTGCAGACGGTTAAAGAGGGCGCGCACAGTTCTTAAAGGGGCCACACCTTATTTAGACTGATGGTTTGCAGATTTTTCGCCAACCAGTGTGTAAAATAAAGTGTGACAGTCTAGATTTAAGTTAAAACACAAAAACAAGCTCTGACTTATTTATTTGCTCTGTGGTTTAAGGGGTTTAAAATGGACTTTTTATTTGTATCAATTAGCTCATCTTCACTGTCCACATATAGATTTAGAAGTTTAAATAGGCAGAGTAAATTGCATTAAAATGGCACAAAGGTCATAAGTTAAATTATGAAGAAGCATCTTGACTATTTATGATTTTGAGTCTTAACTGTTTGATTTTTGTTGTGAAAAAATTTAATATTAACTAATATGAATAATAGCCATCATATGTTTTTCTCTCTCTCTCTCTCTCACACACACACACACACACACACACACTCACACACACAGAGTGGTAGAACAAATGGCCCTGTTTCTTATGTTAATTATAGAGCCCTGGGGTGGCAAGGAGGGGCATGGTCACCTTTTGAGACAACAGATGTGGAAAGTTACAGAAACTAGGAAGGAGTTTTACTGTATAAAACGTCATGTTTGTGGTAAATCAAACAGGTCTTCTGGTTTTCCGAGCTGGGTAGCTGCGGCTCTGAAAAGAGGCCTCCTCACAAGAATAAACCTTTTCTCTTTATTACAGTTTGCCTGTTCGGAAAGTTTCTTATACCTTTGATGCTGTTTTTATTAACCTCTAAAACTTGCCATTACAGTTGGTGTCAGAAGTGTTGATCCTGTGCAGAATCTTCTTTCTCCTGGTCGTGGAACAGATTGGACGGAAAGTGCACAACCCCGGCAGCAACAGGCGGCCGGTCTCATACCTCGATGGTTTGAGATAGAACTCAAACACAGGTTAAGAGAGAGAGCCAACAACCGCATCCAGACCAGGGGAAATGAAATCTCACTAGGATTAAAAGAATCCGTGGCAATTACAGAAAAGGAAAAAAAAATAGAATTCATGACCATTTTTGAACACTTGTTAAGTCCAAGTAAGTTGAAATGGTATGAAAGGTTTATCAAGCAGAATATGGAAAAGTATTTCCAGTAAAAGTAAAGTACAAACTAAATTTTAGTGATAAAATAATGATTGAAATGATGATGTGAATGTGCTTTATTGTATTATATATATAGTAAATCGTAATGTCATGAGTCATGATGGGAAGACAAAAGAGAGCAAAATGCTCTAAGCAGCTCTTCTCTGAAGCTCTAACTTTAAAGATACTTGCAGATTTAGTTTAATAACCATTGTGTTTTCGAACCAAAGGGAGTGGGGATAGTGAAAAGATGGACTAGCCATCAAACCTTCATTTATCATAAAATAAATTGGAAATTATAGTTTATTTTTATAAAAATTATAAATAGATAAACAAATGCATATATCCTGGTATTTGCAGATGATGCCTTTTCCTAATAACTGAGAAGGGACTAAGTAATACAGCAAATAGTGCGTGCTTATTAGCCCGGCTTCCGGATGCTATAATGGGTTTTGCAATCAGTGTTATTGATGATAATGCGAAATTAAAGACAGTCTGTGTTATGAAGGAATTTTGGATCAGGGAATCATTTCCCTGGATAAGTATGACTAAAGTTAAACTTAAGCAGCCATTTAACAAGTAGCTGTGGATGCAAGCTGAGATTTTTAACTGAAAAAATGTATTTACAGTATTTACCATTTTGAGGCCAAGAAGATTAAGCCAAGCATTCCAGGTGTCAAACATTAGCTTTTGTCTTTATGCACTTCCTGGCCAGTAAGTTCAAGATACAGCTTTGCTTTTGTAATGGTAAAGGGTTTAACCACTGTGGTCAGACTGATCAGATTAGTGTGTCTGCTGCTGCTGAATCATTTACATTTGCTTTGTCTCAGTGTATCCACCTTTCATGTAATCCTGGCCTCTCTTAAATGGATAAGAATAGTTTTGTGTGCATTTGAATATGATCAGTGTTTAAGTGATGATATTAACATTTTCGTCTGAGAAAGAACAGGAGGGGGGTTAGAAGGACCATCATATTATGTATTGTTTTAAGTTCACAGGGGTGAGAACAGTAAAACACCCAAGAAGGGGGGTTGAGTGTCCCACTGTTAAATTGTATTTCTAACCTGTTAGATCGGGTTTCAATTGGGTTGAGAAAGAGACAGATAAGAAAAAGTATTGCTAATTGCAGAATTGGTAAACTCCTAGAAAATAAAAAAACTAAGTCAGATATTAAACTATGGCCATTAGGAACCTGACAAATAAAATTTAGATGAAATTTGAAGCATTACTATTTTTTTTTTATAAAAGACAAAATAGGCTAAGCAAGCAGTGTTACAGGTTTAACAGTTGATAAATGTAAACTGTGTAAAAAGCTTGTTAGTATTGACCAAGAAAGGATTTTAGAAGCTGATGTTGATTTTAGAAAATAAGCTGTGGTTTGGCTGAAACAATTTGATGACAGCTAAAAGCTGTTATCTGAGTGTGTTATAAGTGATAATAAGCTATTTATAGTAAAACTGTGTTCTCTTTCATAGGTTCACTCAACGCTGCGGATAGCGCAGTGGGATATTCTCTGAATATGCCGATTGTCTGAAGCCCAATAGAATCACGCCAATTCATTGGCTGATGGCGCTCGCGCAATCTGGCCCCGCCCCGACGCAATTACGTCGCATAAACATATACGCGCGTGCGCCATCTTCCCCTCAGATTTCTCTACCTTCACGAAGCGATCACATCGTCCTTCGTCTCGGTTTTTCTAAAGCCTATAACGGATTATTCGGATTCTTGCACTTCAGCGACTGCACAAGTGGAACTCTGTTCTCCTTCCAGTGAAGCTGCAATGGACTATCGACGTTGCTCTCCGCCATGTGCTCGCTTCATCGCAAGCGACGACCCTCACAGTAAGTGCATCAGGTGTTTGGGTTTCTCACATGCGCGCAAGGCCGTTTTGGGTTTTTCTAAATGTAAATTTTGCGATAATTTACTTCTAAAAACTCTCCGCTCTCGGCTTGCGGTTTTTGAGAAGGATTCTAAATTCGTTTCCCCCCGTCGCGCTCCCGAGGCTTCTCGAGGATCCGCGGCCTGGGGTTCGGATGTTGAGCTCGAGGATGTGGAGTTTGAGCAGACGGGCCCCGCTCTTTCTCTCCCTCCATCTCCCGAGCTCGCTCACTCGCCGGTCGAGTTCGCTCATGATTATTTGTGCCCCAGCCCGGGAGCACGCGATTCTGTTTCTTTCGGGCTGGAGGACGTCATCTTTACCGCGGCTTCCGACTCCGAGGATTTCGGGCCTGCTCTCATCGATGACATTATCCCGCCTAGCGGCCAGGAAACGCGGCCTACCGCGGCCTACTCTGAGCTTGTGGATGTGCTTTCGCGCGCCACGGAGAAACTCGCGATCGACTGGCCTGACAAGCCCCGCGAATCGCAGTCCTCCAAACTCGACGAGAGGTTTTTCAGTGGCCCTAATTCTAGGCCCCAACGGAGAAAATTGACGTTTTTCAACGATCTGCATCGGGAGATTTCCAGATCCTGGAAGCAGCCTTTCTCTTCGCGTCTCACTAATGGGTCAGCTGCTGATTTCACCAACCTCGTGGGTTCTGTGGAACAGGGCTACTCTGCCATTCCGGCGATCGAGGATACTTTGGCCAGCCATCTTGCTTCATCGTCGGCGCCATCTTGGAGGGCACGTCCTCTCCTTCCATCGAAGGCATGTAGAACCTCTTCCTCTCTCATCGGGAAATCCTACATAGCGGCTGGTCAGGCAGGCATGACCCTTCACACTATGGCCATCCTTCAGGCCTACCAGGCCGATATCCTTAAAGAGATGGATGAGGGTAGTGGTGTCACTCCTGAGGCTGTGAAGGAGCTGCGTAAGGCCACGGATTTGGCCTTGAGGGCCACCAAACATACCGCACGTGCGGTGGGCCGCTCTATGGCTGGCGCGGTTGCTGCGGAACGCCACTTATGGCTCAACCTCACTGAAATTCGCGATAGAGATAAGGTTTTCCTCCTCGACGCCCCTATCTCTCAGTCAGGTCTGTTTGGGCAGGCGGTCAATACAGTGGTCGAGAAATTCCGTTCCTCCAAGTCTCAATCCGCCGCTTTTAAGCAGTTCATGCCCAGGAGAGTTAGGGAATCCCCCGCTCCCTCCCCTGCCCGAAGACCTAGAGAACGTTTTTCTCAGGGAACAGAGTCCTCTTTCAGGAGGAGTGACCCAGCGCGTCCCCCACCTCCCACGGTTTGGGGAGCCAGCAGTCGCCCGTTCCCCCGTCAGCGACCTCACAAACGTGTGCAGCTGAAGCGATCCGACAAGCCGCCCGCTCCAGCTGCCTCGTCCCGCTCCTGACCCTTTGGTCGGAAAAAGGAGAGCTCCTCCACAGGCACGAGGTTGGGACAGACCGCGCAAGCGTTTCTGTCCACCTCCAACCAGCTCTCCTTTTCTTACCCTGTCTCCTTCGCCACCTTCGTGTTTCGAAGAGCAGGCCATATTTCACCGCTTCTACGCAGCCCGGTGCGAGAGGAAGGAGACACCCTGGGTTTTCTCCCCTCTCCCCCGACACTCTCTTTGACTGCCGGTCACGTCCTCAGAAACGCTCTTCCTTTTTCTCTGGAGCAGGCAGGCCCGGTCACCCAGACCTCAGCACCTCTCATCGCGTGTCAGGACGCCAAGGGCTCTCCTGCACGGCCAACCTTGCAACTCCACGACCTTCAGCACGACACCCTCACTCAGGTATGTCATATGCATTGCAACACCCCTCTTCCTCTTTCACATTTCTTTCCAGAATGGGAGCGGTTACAAGGGGTATCGCCGTGGATTCTTCGCACAGTTCGGTTCGGCTACACTCTCCAGTTTTGCCGCAACCCCCCTCGGTTCAACGGGATTTTTCCTACTGTAGTCAACAGCGCCACGCAGGCTTCTGTGCTACAGCGGGAAATTTCTTCCCTCCTTCTCAAAGGGGCTATAGAGGAGGTTCCTGCGGAGGAAACCGAACAAGGCTTCTACAGCCGTTATTTTCTGGTTCCGAAGAAAGGCGGCGGCTTGCGTCCCATTCTAGACCTCCGCAGACTAAATTTCGCCCTCTTCAGGGGGAAATTCAAGATGTTGACGTTGAAAGCCATCATCTCTCAGATTCGACCAGGAGATGACCTCAAGGATGCCTATTTTCACATCCAGGTCGTGCGGCGTCACAGAAAGTTCCTCAGGTTCGCCTTTGGAGGGAGGGCATTCCAGTACAAGGTCCTCCCCTTTGGCCTTGCCCTGGCACCGAGAACGTTCACGAAATGCGTGGATGCAGCACTGGCCCTCTTGCGGCTCCAGGGCATCCGTATTCTCAATTATCTGGACGACTGGCTCATTCTAGCCCAGTCCAGGGAGTTGGTTACCCACCACAGGGACACTGTTCTCCGCCATATTCAGTCTCTCGGCCTGAGGTTGAACGTGGAGAAGAGTGTTCTTACTCCAGCTCAGCGGTATTTCGTCGCCAGATGCTTACGACGGATGCCTCTCTAACCGGTTGGGGAGCAGTTTTCGAGGGCAGGCCAGCATGTGGGGTCTGGACGGGCGTGACCCTCGCTTGGCACATAAACTGCTTAGAACTGAGAGCCGTCTTCCTCCCTCCATTTCCTCCCTTTTCTAAAGGGTCACCATGTCATTGTCAGGACGGACAACATGGCGGTAGTTTCCCATGTAAACCGGCAAGGAGGTTCTCGATCTCGCACCCTGGACAGGCATGCGCGTCATCTTCTATTATGGTCTCAGAGCAGGTTCCTTTCTCTGAGAGCGGTCCATGTCCCAGGGGTTCTGAACCTCGCAGCGGATTTTCTATCGAGGCAGAAACTCCAGTCGGGGGATTGGATGTTGAACCGTCAGACAGTTTCCCTGATCTGGGAGGTGTTCGGGAAAGCGGAGGTGGACCTCTTTGCCTCGCAGGAGTCATCCCAATGCCCGCTCTGGTTCTCCCTGAATCCTCCAGCTCCGTTGGGGATAGATGCATTCGCCCACCCTTGGCCAATGCAGAAACTCTACGCCTTCCCGCCCATCAAACTGATCCAGGCGGTCCTGGCCAGAGTGAGGGAGAGCGGAGTCCGCCTCCTTCTAGTAGCCCCATTCTGGCCGTCTCAGCCATGGTTTTCAGAGTTAATTCCTCTGCTGGAATCGCCTCCCTGGAAGATTCCAATCAGAGAGGATCTGCTTTCCCAACTTCAGGGCAGGATTTGGCATCCTCGCCCGGACATGTGGAAGCTGTACGTTTGGCCGATCAGGGGTCGTCGACATTAGGCTTGGATCTCCCGACTGACGTTCAGGAGACCATCGCTAGTGCTAGAGCTCTTTCTACAAGAAGACTGTATTCTTCCAAATGGAAGGTTTTCGTGTCTTGGTGCTTGGCACGTGATAGGAACCCAGTTAACTGCCCTGTCGCTTCAGTGTTGGAGTTCCTGCAAAAGAGGTTTTCCTCCGGGGCGGCGGCTACCACCCTCAGGGTCTATGTTGCAGCCATTGCGGCACATAGAGAGTCAGACGAGATTCCTTTGGGTAAACTGAGGTTAGTTTCGGCCTTCATGCGTGGGGTTAGGCGCCTGAAACCAGTTCGCTCCCCTAGAGTTCCCTCTTGGGATCTTTCTGTCGTCTTGGAGGGTTTAAAGGAGGCCCCCTTTGAACCCTTAGAGTCAGCTCCAGATCGGATTCTGACTCTTAAGGTGTCATTTTTGTTGGCTTTGTCTTCTTTAAAGCGGGTAGGGGACTTGCAGGCTCTTTCTGTTAGTGAGTCATGCTTAGACTTTGCTCCCGGGTTAGTCAAAGTTTCCTTGAGACCTAGGCCAGGCTATGTTCCTAAGGTTCTCTCCACAGCGTTCCGCTCTCAGGTTGTTAGCCTTAACGCTTTCCACCCTCCGCCTTTTTCCTCTGAGGAGGATAGGAAGCTTAATCTGCTCTGCCCAGTTCGGTCTTTGAAGTTTTATGTAGACCGCTCCAGCTGTTGGAGGAAATCTAACCAGCTTCTGGTTTGTTTTGGTGCTGGCCGCCGTGGGCTTGCTGCATCGAAACAGAGGATTTCTCATTGGGTCACAGAGGCGATATCGATTGCCTACCAGGCGCGTGGTTTGCCTTCGCCTCTTGGCATTAGAGCGCATTCCACCAAGAGTGTGGCATCCTCTCAAGCTCTTTTCAGGGGAGCTCTCTTAGAGGACATTAGTGTTGCGGCCGGATGGTCCTCTCCGCACACTTTTGTACGTTTCTACAATTTGGATCTTGACATGACCCCGGGTTCCCAGATTCTTTCTGTTTGAACCGTTTGTAGTCATTATCTTTCGATACCAGTCATTACAGCGCTCTTTGCTTGGCGAGTTTGGTATCCCGTTCCCACTGCGCTATCCGCAGCGTTGAGTGAACCTATGATAGAGAACGTCTCTGGTTACTTACGTAACCTATGTTCTCTGAATAGGGAACGAGACGCTGCGTTAGCGGCCAAGCTCCTTGCGCTGCTGACAGTCTTCTTTTCGGCAGAGAAATCTGAGGGGAAGATGGCGCACGCGCGTATATGTTTATGCGACGTAATTGCGTCGGGGCGGGGCCAGATTGCGCGAGCGCCATCAGCCAATGAATTGGCGTGATTCTATTGGGCTTCAGACAATCGGCATATTCAGAGAATATCCCACTGCGCTATCCGCAGCGTCTCGTTCCCTATTCAGAGAACATAGGTTACGTAAGTAACCAGAGACGTTTTCAGTTGAAAACCATAGATATGGAAATGATAAACGCAATCATGCTAGAGGCAATTCAGAATTGATAAGCAGAGGACAATTTGTAAATACTTTAGGAGCAAACCTGAATGACTTTAAAGACGTCTTTAAAATAATGCAGACCTTATACGATAGAAGAGACATTTTTTTTGATTAGTTTATTTTAGGACCAGTAACTTCTTTGTCTCATTTTCTTTAGCCTCCACCATTCAGAATCGATGGCTCTAGGCTACAGATATACAGTAGATGTATACTGAATGTACGGTCGTGATCTAAATTTCCAAGCATTGTGATTTTGCTGAGGATGTTTAAAAGGTTAATTTAATTAAATACTGTCCTACTGGACTGTGATGATTCTTGAATGTCTTCTCACCAACACCCACGAGAAAAGTCATAACTGTCAATTTTTAGAAAAGTCTCTTTGATAATTCTGCCCAATTGGATGAGCTGTAACCAGTATGCATGAGGTGTCATCCCAACGACGGGTACGATCTTCGATAGCCCTAAAAGACAACCTAAGGCAGGGTTTCACCGCTACTGGGCACCTGCCCACCAGGAAAGGGAGGTGTAAACTGTGCGAAGGGAGTGGAATGTGATGCCACTTTGGGCAAAGGGCATCAGAGAGGGGACTCAGAGGACTGTGATACAGTTAGTCTGCCTCGACCAAGAGTCCACTCCCAAATATACTTTAGAATGAACTCATCCTCCAAAATGGCTTAATTATCATAGAGATAAAAGATTAGTTAGATAAAGTTAGTTTGTTTCTTCACCATTGTAATTCAACACATTCTAAACAAATGAAAGCGCAGCGCAAGTTCTGCCAGGAAGACTCAATTGTCACGTCATTATTACTTCTCATCTATCCAATCGCGTTCTAATACTCGAAGTATAAAAGACCTTTACTTACACTTGTCTGAGTTCGCAGATGCTGACGCTTCACCAACCACCATCCTCCCCACCTCCACTAAGACGGTCTTTGCTCCATCCTTCCCACCACCACCAGGTCGGTCCCTTCCAAAACTCCAAGAGGGGGTCGGCTGCGCCCCTGCCTTCATCTTCAGGCAGGATATGCAGAATCCATACCCTCGGATCGCGAGTTACGGACGGGGCCTACGCCAAAGAACTTTATTGCATAAATGGCTTGCTGGGCTGTTAATAAAATGTTTTATCGTACAGTATCTTATCTCCCGAGTCTTTCTGGTAGAAATGGTAGTCGATTGTAGAAATGGGGCCGGTGTGAGACACAGGGAATCTTATCAGACAATGGGGTGTCTCAAACATCATTAACATAGACCACAGTTGGATGCTTCTGATGTGGAGACATTGACAAACATTTTTATGATGTTAATTGCCTTAAGGGCAAGGAGTGTGTGGCAAAATCCAGCATATCAGGGTAGAGACATGGTGGTGGCTAAAGATTAGGACAACTAAAAGTCTGAATAACAAAGGTCAAAAGTTTAGTGTAAGGAATTTACCCTGTCTAAGTTACAGTCTTAGGAGGCTGTTGAAAAGATTATTCGTTTGTTCGAGAGAGAGAGAGACTGCTTGAAGAAGAAAGGTCTGTGTACTCTATCTTTCTGTTTTTCATTCAGACAAAGAAGCTGAAGCAATTTAATGATAATGAACCAAAACCAACACAGCTGACTTTTCTAAAATCAAAAGAATAATGAACAAACATGTTTTAAACTATAGTTAAGAGGCCATAGAAAATAATTAGATAAAAGATATAGAAATACGCAGGGTCTAAAATATCATTTAAACTGTAAATCTTTTTAGATAAAAAAATAAGAAATATGAACGGTTCATATTTAGATGTATTTTATGGTGATTGCACTTTATGTCTTGATGAGAGTGAGTTTAGAGGAGTTGCTCTATCAGAATAATGTGTATCATTAACCTCTGGAAAGAATTAAGGCGAATAACAAATTCAAGAGAGGTTGATAATTTTATGGCAAGAACAAAGTGACATATTGGCTAAGATATCGAATTATCAAGAGAGCCCTTAACGTTTATGATTAATGTAAACAAAGGGGAAATTATGACTGACATTGACAAGTCTGTACAGCATGACCTGACTTGACAGAAAATAGAATGTAAGACTGAGGGCTATTAGCCTTCAAATGATGAGGACACCATTGTGTTAATTTGATGCAAGGATGAATTCATGCATCAAAAAGGGGGATGTAATGGTAACAATGGCCAAATATAATATGGTTTAACAATGGCCAAATATAATATGGTTTAGCAATGGCCAAATATAATATGGTTTAGGGGACAAAAATGTCCTAAAAAATTGTTATATAACAAATTGCAGGACTGATTCGATGGGAAGCGCCAGGGCGAAAAGAAACTGTATACTTAAACTCAAAATTTGTTTTTCTCTACAGAGCAGAGCAGATTTTGATACAGGAATGTGCCCAATTGAATAATGACTGTTGAATGTGTCACCTTAGTGGATAACTCTGCTATTCTCCATATAGCTGTAGTAAAACCACATAAAGGAGGTAGAATTACCATGTGATTACAATGTGCTTCACAACTGCATTGACCATGAGAATGCTTTGCTCACAACAGGAACTTTGCACTTTTATCATGCTTCTTAACAAAAACATTGGTGTGGGAAGATTTTGAGCCAGAACACATCTCATACTCACATTCTCATCCTGGCTCCCTGTTACAACAGGGCCAAATTTGCATCACAATTGTAAAACTCCCTAATCTTTGTTTTGAGGCATGATGAATTTACACATAGACACAGCTAAATGCAGACACATAGATAACACCATTTGATAACTGATTTTGTTTTGTTTTACTTTGAGTTTACTTTATTATTTGTTTTGTTTCTGCACATTTGTATTTTGTCCATTTTATTTTCAACAATGTTTTTGGACATTAATTCAATTTAATCTCTGTGTTTGGTTTGCAATGCCAGAAACAGTGTAAGGGCTAGTAAGATCTTCTTTTGTTCTCCCTTGACCATATTTTGGAAGTACATAAATTTAAGATAAATTTGAATCTGACCATTTCAAATCTCTGACCATCAAGAATGCTGTACGCTTTTGTTGTTTGTTGTACCGTATGTTCTTTTGAATCACAGAATTCCTGCTACCTATAGTTCACAACTGTCTCCTGCCTCGGAAAGAGGAACCAGCGTTTGCTCCCAGATTCAGTGCCTTTTCTTGTGGAGGTGTGAAGTTTTTTTGGTGGAACAGTGCAACACTATGTTATAGAACCTCCTCATGCAGGGCTGAAGGGAGAACAAAGACTTAGACCTGACCAGCGGATATTGCAACAAGCCTGGACGGAAAGTCTGGAGATGAAACTACACAACAGAAAGCATATCTTTATGGACGTGAACTTCATGTGGGTGGCCAACGGTGCCAAGGGATGATGCATTTTATTTTCAGATATACAAAAATCGGATATGAAGAGTATAACTGTGATGATACGACTGAATTTTTCTATTGATTTTTATTATTATGATTATGGGTAATCTGAATGATAAAAAGGGGGAAGTTGTTGTGGAAAAATTTAATATTAACTAATATGAATAATAGCCATCATATGTTTTTCTCTCTCTCTCTCTCACACACACACACACACACACACACTCACACACAGAGTGGTAGAACAAATGGCCCTGTTTCTTATGTTAATTATAGAGCCCTGGGGTGGCAAGGAGGGGCATGGTCACCTTTTGAGACAACAGATGCGGAAAGTTACAGAAACTAGGAAGGAGGAGTTTTACTGTATAAAACGCCATGTTTGTGGTAAATCAAACAGGTCTTCTGGTTTTCCGAGCTGGGTAGCTGCGGCTCTGAAAAGAGGCCTCCTCACAAGAATAAACCTTTTCTCTTTATTACAGTTTGCCTTTTCGGAAAGTTTCTTATACCTTTGATGCTGTTTTCATTAACCTCTAAAACTTGCCATTACAATTTTAAAAACTTATAATGTATGCTGAATCAAAGCCAACATTTCAATACTTTCATCAAGGCCTTGGACATGAATACTGTCTGGGTTGAAAAACACTTTTTGCACATTTTCAATACATCACAAGGCATCCTAATGAAATTATTCAGTCATCAGGCCATTTTCTGTTACCTGTGTTTGCTTTAGGCTACTTATTTAAGTCCCCTCTTGTGGTTAAATAAAAACACTCCTGGCAAGTGGCAAAGAACTAACTAAGAAATTCAAATTCCAGTAGCCTATCTCTTACAAATTATATCTAAGCCAAATAATAACATAAACATGTAACGCATGTAAAAGCATGTAAAACAACACATATTTTGTTTTGTTTTTTCCTCACAAACTTAGTTTTTGCTTTTGCTTTTACAGATACACTTTTTAATAAAGTCCTATCTGCATTTTGGTTTCTCCTGTTGGATTTCTGTGTTTTCATGTAACCACAAGATGGTGCCTCAATTAGTAAAGCAAACTCAGGTAACAATACAGGTGACACAGATGATGAGCTGACGACTGATACATGTTATTCTATAGGCTGAGTTAAGATCAGTTTAATTTTGCTAATCTAATCTAACTTGTGAAGTGACAAGGACTTAAATCAACTTCAAGAAAATAGCTCTTAGAAAATATTTACCCTATCCTGACCATAATTACTGATTAAAAATAGACATGTTAAAATAACCTTGATAACCGAATAACCGAGATACTTGAGGACTGTCTGTGATTGGTGATTAGGACTGTTTTTAACAGGATAGACACCTTTATTTGACAGTTATGAGACAGGAAATCATGGGAGAGAGAGAGGATGTGACATGCAGCAAAGGACCGGGATTTCAACCATGGTCGGCTGCGTACGTATACACATTTAACTTCGCTATGCCATGGATGGCCCCCCCCCACTCTAGCTTTGTGTCCCATCTTGGCCACCCCCCAAAAAATGTCCTGGATACGCCACTGCTCCGGTTATCTCTTATATGGTATAAAACACAACTTTGCTTCTTTTCATCAACGATAAAACGAAATACATATAAAACAGCACTCTGCCTCATTTCATTTATAAATGGACATATTATCATAAACATATTAATGGCCACAAAAATGTGGTTCAGGTAACCTTAACTCACATTGACTATCTTCACTGCATATATTTATAACACGAAATATAAAACACAACCCTGCTTCTTTTTGTTTTCATTTTAAAAATGTGAAACATTATTGATCATTAAAACTGACATTAACAAACAGACAGGGTTGTATCGTTTTATTGTATTACACACAGTGAAGAGAATGTAAAGTAAAAACATACACATTTAAAGAATATTTTATATATTTTAGAATATATAAAATTACACAACCCTGTTTTTTGTTAAATGTCAGTTTTAATGATAATATCCCATTCAAAAGTATAAGTAGCCTAATAGGTAGGCTATAATAAGCTATACAATGAGAAATAAAGTAAACAATTCAGTTAAACATAAGTCAGCTCTCTAATGGGATACAAAGTTAAAGTTAAATAGCCTAAAAGTTAAATATATAAAGTTATGAAACTTCACTTTTCCCTCAGCCAGTTAGCATTGTTTGGTCTTACAAGATAAATAAAAACATGCACTGAAAAGTTATGTAGATGGTTGATTAGGCCTATTTGCCAAGATAAGTAATTGTTTTTCATAGATTAAAATAGCTTTCAAATTACGCAAACTGGCAATATTAGATCGGTTTAAAACATCTCTCCTTAAAACGCTATTGGTCTCGACTATTTAAATAAAGTTACAGGAATATGACTTGGCCTGAAAAAAAAAAAAATCAGTCAAAAGAATTTTTTTTTATTTAATCCCTGCATCCAGAAACATTCTCAAATAAAAAAAAAGATAATTAAATAAAAATGCATGATTAAATAGCAAAATAATAAATAATTAATACTACTGGATAATTAATTCACTGTTTCTATGATCCACATATATTACGTTAAACTAAATCATACCTTTTTGAAAAAGTAGCTATCTTACAAAGTATTATATGTGATATTTTACAATCAATATGCTCAAGACTAATTAGCCTTCCTCGAAATAAGCAGATTTGGTCTATTCATCCCTGCAAATTTACTGCAACTGCTGAAATGCAAATTGAATAGGATGTGGGGAAAAAGATGTATACAATTTTATTACAGTTTTATGAATTCATTTATTATATGAATGATTAATATAATTATGCATTTATATAAATAAGGCTGTTCTATTATTATTTGTGAGTTGGACACTAATACATTGGATTATTTTATTTATTACAGTTTTTCTATCACTTTTGTAAAGTGAAAAGTTAATATAAATTGTATTTTATTGTTTTGATTTAGAGCAGTAAATAACTGCTATTAAAAGATAACAGGGTATCACTGTTTATTGCTGATTTTAAAGCTTACTGAACTTGAAATTATTTGGATATCTACAGTTCTACATAAATACACAACATAAGAATGGCCCCTCGGTAATTATTGTGGCCCCTCTTGTGCCCCCCAGTTGAAAAAATCCTAGAATCGCCCCTGGCTCAGTTTTATAACACTGCCATTCATAAACGCGCCAGAGACTTGTATACAAAATAACGCATAGCACGATATTTAGCCTACCTGAGGTTCTCGGGCGTAAAGGCTCTGTTCAAATCCGTGTTAATGTACCTGGTACATTTCTCCACTGCTCTGGGGTTGCTTATGAACGGCTTAGTCACCAGTCTGTTTCTTTCTATCTCGGCTGCATTTTTTATCCACATATTTACCAGCATAATGCCGGACATCTCATTTCCATGTGTGCCTCCAAAAATTGCCACTCGTTTGGCTTCTTGTAAATATGAAATATTAGAACGCGAACTCATAGCGATAGCTGCACTGACGTCCGCGGTTCACGAAAGACAGGGTGCAAAGTTTCCACACAACTGCCGTCAGTGCAATGTGACTACTGTTTATATAACGGTTATTTGAAGGGTAAGCCATAAGCCCCAAGCTTAAGTGCGTCCGTGTCATCTACGTTAAATGCGCATTGGTTGGGTTTCAACACATTCGCAACTTGGCTGCATGTTCGCCATGATCACAAAAACATGAGATTATACGCGAAGATTCGGAGAATAAATAAAAACGAACTCTGTTGGACTATGCACAAGGTAAATGTAGTAGGTCAATTTAAAAAAAAAATGCTGTTAGAGAAGAGTAGCTATTTTACTCAACTCATTGCTAATCAACCCAGGTGAAAAAGACGTTGTATTAAATGTATTAAAAATATATTTGAAATACAAATAGTGTGTTTATAATACATTTGTATTTACAACATGCTTATTTAAAGTGTACTAAAAATGTATTTTATTGCATTTTAGTATATTTCTAAAAAGTATACTAGAAGTACATTGGTAATAAATATATATTTAATTACACTTTTAAGAAATATACTATAGAAAAGCATACTTTTAATGTATTTATAAAAAGTATATTAGTAATATATTGGTAATAAATGTATGCTTTATTATATTTTTAATAAATATGCTAATGATAATTATACTTTAAATGTATTTCTAAAAAGTATATTAGAAGTACATTGGTAATAAATATATGTTTAAATACACTTTTAAGAAATACACTATAGAAAAGCATACTTTTAATGTATTTCTAAAAAAGTATATTACTAGGCTAGTACATTGGTAATAAATGTGTGCTTAATTATATTTTTAATAAATATGCTAATGACAATCATGCTTTAAATATGTTTCTAAAAAGTGAACTAGAAGTACATTGGTATTTAATTACATTTTTAAGAAATATGCTAAATACAAACATATTTTAATTATATTTAAAAATGTTTTACTAGAAACGCAATGATAATAAATATACACTTAATTACACTTTTAGAAATATGCTAAAAACAAACATAGTTTTAGTGAAGTTTTAGTGTATTTACAGAAAGCATACTTGTTGCTAAATTAAAGTATTTTTGTGTTCACTTCAAGTTTAAAAATTCAAGTCCCTTTAATTCCCTTCCTAACATGAAGGCAATTAAACATGTATCGAAATTAATTGTATTTTTCTACAAAGACTAGAAGTAGCACTTTAATTATAAATATGTGCTCAGTTAAGCTTTTAAGAAATATACCAAAAACTACCACACTTTTTGTAATACTACCAACACTTAACTCAATGCATATGTATTTCACACTTTATATTATGTGTTTTAGGTTTAACTTTTTTAAATTAATTTGTTATAATTATGAAAAGCACTAAAATTTGACTAACAAGTAATGCACTTCTATACTTCTGCATTAATTAATCAAATAGTCTTTTCCACAAAACAAGTGAATACCAGTACTTGCACACATCAACATAAAAGATCAGGTGTACATACTAGAAAAACAAAATAAATTTCTTAAAGCTTGACTCTTACATTTGTTTAGTCAAAATGAATAAAAAAACTTGTTATAAAGCATGTTAGGTTTATATTAACAGAGTTGTTTCTTTTTTGTGGATGTTAGTTAATATTTCCAGTTGCATTCATTTGGACCAATCAGAGCCAATCTTTTCAAAACAAGCTTGCCGGCAATCGTCCAATCACACACTGCCATTTGAACTTACATGTTGGGCGGGGCGCGTACAACGGATACTGACCGTCTGTGGTATTCCATTATAGCTTCGGATATCTCAACAGAAATCATGTATTTTCCAAATTTTGCTTTGTTATTTCACTGACTCGGACCTAGTGAATGTGGATAGCACCGATCTAATATTAAGAGAACACACGAGCAGATTAGGTCGTCAGCTCCCGCGAACAATTTAGCAGTGAAGAGGACAACGCAGAGCTGCGCCGCCACGACATGGACAGAGCAAGATACTGCCAGAAAAGATCTTACTTCTTGGTGGTAAGTTTATTAGTTTAAGTGATTAGTGTAATTGGCTTTATTCTCACTTTGGGTTTAGAAAATATTTTCAGAAGTTGATGACGATGTTCTGTGGATTACTGGCGTTTCTGTTGATTTGACACTAAAGCGAGTTAACGTCTATCCATTGACGTCTATCAACTTAATTGTTATAGATCTAGACAGTGACATAATACAACTATAAAAACATTGCACACTGTGTTTTCAGAAAAAAGGTTATTAATGGTGATTACACGACAGGCTTGATTGTCCCTAAGTAACTTCTTGTGTTTTAAATATTATAATATATTTTAAGCTCTAATAAAACTTTCACATTTGTGATATTTAATTCATAGTAAAATCTAATTAATTATTAGTAGGCTGTCAGTTTTCATGTCAATTCGATAAATAAATTAAGTTGTAATCACCAACTATAAGCTTTCATAAAACCAATTATTAAATATCTTGCACTGAGAAATTAAAACGATGTTAAATAATGAAATGAGAGTTTTTATATTTAATATTTAGCCTAACCAAGGAATTTGCACATTGCAAAGACATTTTTTTATATTAAACCTAACCGTGAGTAGATGAGGTCAAGTCGAGTAGTTGATCCTCTTGATTTGTATAACAACAAATCAATGAATAACAACAAAAACAGTCAATAGTGTGTCATGTAGCAGCTAAGTAGCTAAGTGACCTATTATTATATATTAACACGTATTTGAAAAATTGCGTCCCCCGGCCCCCGCATGAATATGTATTTTGCCTGATTATGCATTGAATTATGCAATCGCATAATCGTATTTTTCTCTAGGGACTGATTTATATGATTTTATGTGTGGTATTCAGCTTTTTTACATTTAATCAAGTCGTTATCAGCTGTCACCAACTTGTAACTTTCAATAGAATGTTCTGTCTTTATTAATAATGAATAATTACTTTAATAATAGCGTGGAAGTTACAGTAATGGTTCATTAAATATGTTTTACCATTTAAACAAAATACAAATTATATATGAAGAACACAAACTAGTGTTTGTTCTGCCCTAACTTTGTATAACATGCAACTTTATTTTTTTTTGTAGAGCTTCCAGGGATACTATCATCTCTCAAAGAGGCCCTGGAGTCCATGAAACGAGGTTCATTCAGCTCAAGCCCAAGATCATCTGAGCTGTGTCTTCCTGAAACCTCAGACATGGTAAGAAAATTCTTTATGATAAAGAAAAATCCTATTTGTTATAATAATTATATCTGACTTTTGTGCATTAATACTTCAGTAAGTGTTCTGAATTAAGTAACAAAGTGACAGCTTTTTATTAGAATTATAAATGAACAAGTTTATACTAATGCTTGTTTTTTTTTATTCTTTCCAGATTTCCCTCGGTGGTTCTGATGTCCCCAAAAGAGTCTATGGCAGACTGAACAAGTCACGAACTTCTCTTTTTACTCACGACTTGGCCACTTTACTTTTTGCTATTGTATTTCACTTTGTTTGACTTAAAGGATTAGTTCACTTAAAAAAAAAAAAAACTTTTGCTGATAACTTACCCACCCCCATGCCAAGATATCCATGTCATTCTTTCTTCAGTTGAAAAGAAATTAAGGTTTTTGATGAAAACATTTCAGGATTTTCTCCATATGGACTTCATTGGGAACCAAACGGTTCAAGGTCCAAAAGGCAGTTTCTGTGCAAACTGTTCAAAGGGCTTTAAACGATTCCAGACGATGAATAAGGGTCTTATCAAGCGAAACGATCGGTCATTTAAAAAAAAAAAAAAACAACATTTAAGTTTTATAGGCTCAAATGGTCGCCATGCTCTTTTCTGTTATGCATGTTCATAACTCTCCTATTCAAACTCGTTCATCAAAATTAACAAATCTTTTTCTGAGTCATTAGGTTCATTCAACGAACGAAATGAATGAATTGACTTGAAAAAAGATTTGTCAGGGCTGCCAACTCTCAAGCATTCAGCACGAGACTCTCGCAATTGAGCAATTCTCATGCTTTCACGACAAATTGACTGTTAGCCATTGGACCTTGAACCGTTTTGTTCCCAGTGAAGTCCATTATATGGAGAAAAATCCTGGAATGTTTTCAAACCTTAATTCCTTTTCGACTGAAGAAAGAAAGACATGGACATCTTGGAAGACATGGGGGTGAGTAAATTATCAGCAAAAGTTTTTTTTTTAAAGTGAACTACTCCTTTCAGTTAGTTTATTTATTTATTTATTTTTTGTTCTGTTTAATACCTCTGCAAATCAATGCATTTTATGTTAATGTATTTTGTTTAGTTTTCATAATGCTTTACTGATGTAGTGCATTAAAGTTTATCTTTCAAAGAGTGTTTGTGTGTTTTGTAGAAATATTTTTTTACTGGGTTTTGTTGAATTAAAATGTTTAACTGTATTTTTAATACATTAAAATATATTATTTTTATATTAAATGGTTTTTGGAAAAAATATATTTTTAATATGTTAATAGTGGGTCCTATAGTGATCTACAAATACATTATTAATAAGCTGAAATTATATTTAAAATGAAGAGCTCTTTTCCAAAACGCGTTAAACGACATTTTTAAAAAAAAATGAGTTTGTCGTGTCATTCTGCTGTGGACAGAACCCTTTCACTGCTCTATCAACGTTTCATGCCGAATCGCTATATTTCCTTGTTTAAAATGTACTGCAAGATACAGTTTCTTTCCAAACCACGATAAGCGCCAGCCCTGTTTTTAGCCTAAACACGATAAATCCTCAAATTCAATGAGCGCTCTACACAATCCAGCACGGCGGCGCTCTGAACAGAGGTTTATTATGTTCATTCATTCCTCAAAATGAGTCCTAGTTTTCTAGTCGACTAGTAGTAGATCATTTAAGCCATTTGTATTATAAGTAATCACATATATTGATTTAATTAAATGGGAGAGAAACCATATGAGCGTTTTTAATTGCATATTCCGCATCTCAACGTATGCATAAAGCTTGCCACAAAGAACCGGCAAAAGTAATGATTATGCATGAAACATTTGAATTGTTTATTAATAGGCTAAACTAGTGTTTTCTGTCAGTGTCAGCAACAAAGATAAAGTTGATGATGCTTACTCGCCATCTTCGCAGTGAACGCGCATAGAGAAACGCATACTTCGAATTAGCCTACATACGCAGAGAGTTGCCAATTTATTTTAGTTTTTAATTGTTTTGTTTAAAAGTAGATATTTAAAGCTTTCTGTAGCTTAGTTCTCAGGCCTGTGTGAGGCAAGCATCGCGGTGTTTCGGTTCATATTATGAGACGCGCTCCGGTTCACCTGCGCGCCTCTGTGTCCTGATTATATTGTCTGATATTTACTTCTAATGTATTAATCCAGTCAATTTGTCGATGAAACATTTATTAAAATGAAGATACAATTTATATGAAACGAAATTTACAAGCTTTCTACAAAACAAAACTTAATAAGTGGTCAAAATCATGTCTGACGCACTCCAAATATTTTCCGATATTGGGCAGCTTTTGAATTTTGATCCTATCTTACTCATCTCATGCGGTTCCCTTTTCATAGCCTACTCAACATAGATGAAATAATAAAAATAAGTAATGTAATATTATTAAAAACAAATGTGAAATGTTTATTTATTTATTTATTTTTTTTTAACTTATATTTAAGCGTCATGCTGCTCCGCTTTGCTCACATGTTATGTAGCCTGTGTGTGTGTGTGTGTGTGTGTGTGTGTGTGTGCATGTGCTGGAGGGGTGCCCATCCCTTTTTTGAATATCTTATTGATCATTTTTAATAATTCGTTTTTTTCATGCATATGTTGAAATTGGTATTAATAATTTGTTTTTTTCATGCATATGTTGAAATTTGTACTATTTGTTTGAGGTTTATTTCGATTTATAGCGTTTTGGAAAAAAATAAAATTAACTTTTAAATTATCATTAACAATATTGTTGTTTGATTTAATAATTATTGTTCAAAATGTTCAGACTGAACCAATAAAACATTTAAACAGGATAATTTGAATATTCACAAAATGTGTGGGTCTAGGTAAAAAATGTAGTTCCCTATCGTAGTCACTTCGAGTTACGTCAGAAGTGACGGAGATTGGGGGTTTCGCATAGAAAGCCAATCCTCTTCGAGTATTAAAACACGAGCCAATGGCATGCAATGCCTTGGGGCTGCGGAAATTTGCATAGCGTACTCCGCCCTACTCCGTGAGTATAAAAGGAGGAAGTGAACGCAACCGCAGTATGTTTTCGCTTCGGAGCCAAGAGAACCTCTTCACTCCTGAAAGCACTGTTCAAGACTCTTCGAGACGAGCGTCCTCTTCAGTGTTGGTGTGACGGCGGTACCCAGCGAGATTCTGCATCGCCTGCGATCTGAGCAGTGGTCTGCCAGACTTTGCGCTTCTCCCTGGTCGCTTCAGCGCTGAAAGAGTGAATTTCCTCCTCTCATTGAAAGAGCTGCACGCGCACGTCTTTTTAAAGACGGTTCGCCCGTGCTCTTCTGGGTGTGATTGATTTCTGTCGTCATCTGATGGTCACGATCGCTGCTTTGTATGCCTGGGCATTTCAGCATGCAGCAGCAGCGTTCGTGGATGACTCATTTTCCTTCTGTGGGAACATGACCATCTCTACACTGAGGTCGAGACTCAATGATCTCACTTGAGTGAGAGTCCCGGTCCCCCCCGCTCGATCGGTTTCCTCCATAGTGGGCCCGTCGACCCGGGGACCTGGTGATTTACGGTGATGGTGTGGGATAAGCCCCGACGTTTCCTCGGGCCACACCTCCCGCCTCAGTGCGAGAGCCAGCGAGCGTTAGTTCGATTCAGTCGGTTGCTTCTTCGGTGGCACCGGCTGCTTCGGGCAGCGCTCCAGATGATGATGCGATGTCGATCACAGCATCACTAGGCGGGCTTGACTCCTCGGGAAGTGAGGATGCGGCCGCGTTGCCTCCCTCGGGAGCGTCAGCGCCGCCGTGTCTGATCCCGCGATGATGGCCGTGCTATCTCGGGCGTCCGTGAGCATCGGGTGGGGGTGGAACTCCGCCCCTCCCCGATCTCTCGCGGCTGAATAATTGGTTTTTGGGTAACGCTGCCGCCTTACGGCCACGGCCAACCCCAATTTCCTTTTTTCCCCGAGTTGCATGCGGAACTGACACGCACTAAAAAATAAATAAAAAAAAAAAAAAAAAAAAAAAAAAAAAAAAAAAAGCGTGCTTAGTTCCCCGCCCTTCCTCCCCTCGGCGATGCGGCTGTCTGTGGGTACGCTGGGGCTCCCCCGGTCAACCGGCGGTTGCTCTCAGATGCCCCTCCAAAGCCTATGGGTTCTCGTCGTCTATGGCGGCGCGATTCTGTAGAGCGGCGGGACAGGCAGCCTCCGCCCTGCATATGATGAGCACCTACAAAGCTAGCTGCTCAGGAATGTGCACGAGGAGGTGACGGACCAAGCGAGCTGCGAGCCTGTCGCCTACCTTGTCCTTAAACGGGTCACGGAGGCGGTCGCTCGCTCCCTTGGTCAGGTGATGCCCACCGCTGTGGTCCAGGAGCATCATAATGTTCGGCGGTGCGGTCCAGGACTTTGCCCAGCACTTCTCGACCGCCTAGGAGCAGACGAAGGCGGTTTCTCTGCCCCGACGGCCAGCTGCTGCCTCCAACCAGCCGTCGGCTCGGACGCCTCCGCCAGCTCGCCGCCGAGGACGCCCCCCTGCGGCTCCCTTCCCTCCCACGCGGCCCCAGCAGCAGCCTTCAGCCGGTTCGCGTCGCGGAGGAGGCCACAGGTAAGCGTCCCAAGAAAAGAGCCCCCCCTCAGGCCGCGTGCCCCGCTAGATGCCAGGCGAAGCGATGTTCCTGAGGCGGGCCGCTCAGTGATAGTGTCATGGTTTTTCTCAGGAGGCGGTGGCAGGGCCCCTCCTTCCCCGGTGGAGGGCCGGTGGAGAATCTTTTGTTCTAGCTAGCTCCCTGAGCTGGTTGAGGAAAAGCTGACACTGTCATTGAGCACACAGACTGGAATGAGCGCGCACGACGTCCAGTGCGTCGCCCCGTTCATTCCTCTCTGTCTCGGAGGGCGCGGAAGGGTGCGTGTGTCGTCCCCGGGCTACGCCAATCCCTTCCCCCTCTGTCGCCAGACCCCCGGCAGAACAGACCCCCGTGGAACGCTCTGCCTTCCCTGGTCTCTTCTGTCGGGGAGCGGGTTTCGACGGTGCATCCGGACGGGGTAACTCCTGCACGCATGCCGGTCGACCCGCCTCGCTGCCCCTCCGGGGGGACGTCTGTGGTTCGCATGACCCCGTTGGCTCACTTCCTGGAAGCCTGGCTAGCGCTTCCCGGGGTTCCCGCTGGGTCATCAGAACGATCGGATTCGGCTACGCGATTCAGTTCGCACGGTCTCTTCCCCGCTTCAGGGGAGTTCGCTCCACGATGGTTGGTGGCAATGCCCCAGTCTTGAGAGCGGAGATTGCGACCCTGCTGGCGAAGGGTGCAATCGAGACGGTCCCTCCAGCCGAGGTGAGGTCCGGGCTTTACAGCCCCTACTTCATTGTCCCCAAGAAAGACCGGTGGGTTACGACCGATCCTGGACCTGCGCATTTTGAACCGTTCTCTCCATCGACTACCGTTCAAAATGCTCACGGCCAAACGCATTTTCGAATGTGTTCGGTATCAGGATTGGTTTGCAGCGATCGACCTGAAGGACGCGTACTTCCATGGCTCCATTCTCCCTCGACACAGACCGTTTCTTCGGTTTGCCTTCGAGGGCCAGGCATACCAGTACGCCGTTCTCCCATTCGGGTTAGCTCTGTCCCCTCGCGTCTTCACGAAGATCGTCGAGGCAGCCCTTGTTCCCCTTCGCGAACACGGGGTTCGCATCCTGAACTATCTCGACGACTGGCTGTTACTAGCACACTCTCGAGCTCAGGTTTGCGAACACAGAGACCTGGTGCTACGGCACCTAGCCCGTCTGGGCCTTCGGGTCAACCGGGAAAAGAGCAAACTTTGCCCCGTGCAGAGGATCTCTTTTCTCGGCATGGAGATAGACTCGGTCGCCATGTCCGCGCAGCTCACGAACGAGCGCGCGCACTCACTGCTGGCTTGTCTTCGACAGTTCGAGGGCAAGAGTGCGGTTCCACTGAAACTATTTCAGAGGCTCCTGGGGCATATGGCATCCGCGGCCGCGGCAACGCCGCTCGGTTTGCTTCATATGAGACCGCTTCAGCTGTGGCTTCGCGATCGAGTCCCGAGGTGGGCATGGCATCGCGGCTCGCTCCGAGTTCCAGTGACTCCGACGTGCCGCCGATCCTTCTTCCCGTGGTCGAACCTCAGCTTTTTACGGACAGGGTCCCTATTCAGCGAGTTTCCAGGCATCTCGTTGTCTCCACGGATGCGTCTACCACGGGTTGGGGTGCCATGTGCAATGGGCATGCAGCCGCCGGTTCCTGGACAGGAGCCCAGCGCCTCATGCACGTCAATTGCCTCGAGCTGTTGGCAGTACGGCTCGCCCGGCACCGCTTCCGAGCGTGCTCTAGGGCCAGCATGTGCTTGTCCGCTCAGACAACACTACGGCAGTAGCGTACATCAACCACCAGGGGGGGTCTACGCTCGCGCCGGTTGTCGCAGCTCGCCCGCCACCTCTTGATATGGAGTCAGAAGCACCTGAGGTCCCTTCGTGCAGTTACATTCCTGGAGACCGGAACCGGGCAGCCGCGAGCTGTCCCGGGCCCGTCCCATCTCCGGCGAATGGCGACTCCATCCCCAGTCGGTCCAGCTGATTTGGGACCAGTTCGGGGAGGCACAGTTAGACCTGTTCGCCTCTCGGGACTCGTCCCACTGCGCCCAGTTATTCTCTGACCCGCGGCTCTCTCGGCTCGGATGCGCTGGCGCACAGCTGGCCACGGGGCCCACGCAAGTGTGCGTTCCCCCAGTGAGCCTCCTTGCACGGGTGTTGTGCAAGATCAAGGAGGACGAGGAGCAGGTCTTGCTGGTAGCCCCCTACTGGCCCACCAAGACGTGGTTCTCCGAACTCTTGCTCCTCGCGACAGCACCTCCTTGGCCTATTCCTCTGAGACCGGACCTACTCTCTCAGAGACGGGGCACTCTGTGGCACCCTCGTCCCGATCTTGGAGGCTGCACGTGTGGCTCCAGGACGGGACGAGGCAGGTTTGAGTTCGCTGCCACCTGCGGTGGCGGCAACCATCACTTCCGCAAGAGCGTCGTCCACGTGACACCTTTATGCGTTGAAGTGAAACCTCTTCGTCAATTGGTGTTCTTCTCGCTGAGAAGACCCCCGGAGATGTTCGATCGGAGTCATGCTTCCTTCCTGCAAGAGGGGTTGGAGCGCAGGCTGTCGCCCTCCACCCTTTGGATTATGTCGCGGCCATTGCCGCGTCTCATGATGCAGTGAAAGGTAAGTCTATGGGAAGCATGACCTGGTCATCAGGTTCCTGAGGGGAGTGAGGGGGCTAAATCCGCCTCCCTCCCCTCCTGCCCTCTGGGGACCTCTCAGTAGACCTGGGTGCTCTGCAGAGGCCTCCCCTGGAGCCTTTGCAGTCGGTAGAGTTTTTGCCCTGTCCTATGTGACAGCACTCCTGATTGCATTGGTATCCATCAGGAGAGTAAGGGACCTGCACGCACTCTCTGTTGACGAAGTGTGCCTGGAGTTCGGGCCGGCTTACTCTCACGTATTCCTGAGACCCCGGCCTGGATATATGCCCAAGGTTCCTACCACTCCCCTCCGGGACCTGGTGGTGAACCTGCAAGCGCTGCCCCTGGAGGAGGCAGACCCAGCCTTGGCACTGCTCTGTCCGGTACGTGCTCTCCGCACCTATGTCGACAGAACGCAGTGTTTCAGGACCTCAGACCAGCTCTTTGTCTGTCATGGGGGGAGCCAGAAGGGAAGGGCTCTCTCAAAGCAACGGCTGTCCCACTGGATAGTGGATGCCATTGCTTTGTCTTACCAGCAGCAAGGCCTTCCGTGCCCCCTTGGTGTGACGGCCCATTCCACTCGGAGTGTAGCCTCCTCTTGGGCTTTAGCGCACGGCGCCTCGCTAACAGACATCTGCAGAGCTGCAGGCTGGGCGACACCCAACACCTTCGCCAGATTCTATAATCTGCGAATTGAGCCGGTATCCTCTCACGTACTCGTTTCGGCCAGTTCTGGATCCGCTCAGGTGTCTTCGCTTGCTCGCCACTCCACTCCCCGGACTGGATAAAAAAAAAAAAAAAAAAAAAAGAGGTAAGGCTCGGGGGTTCAGTCTTTCGCAGGGCACTGGAAGACAGCTTGAAGATGGCGTGATGGCACAGACCCCCAATCTCCGTCACTTCTGACGTAACTCGAAGTGACTACGATAGGGAACGTCTCGGTTACGTATGTAACCCTCGTTCCCTGAGTAGGGAACGGAGACGTTACGTCTCCCTGCCACTTCTGCTGTATCGCTGGGTAGAGGCCGAGTTCAGTCTTGGCTCCTCAGCGAAGACATACTGCGGTTGCGTTCACTTCCTCCTTTTATACTCACGGAGTAGGGCGGAGTACGCTATGCAAATTTCCGCAGCCCCAAGGCATTGCATGCCATTGGCTCGTGTTTTAATACTCGAAGAGGATTGGCTTTCTATGCGAAACCCCCAATCTCCGTCACTTCTGACGTAACGTCTCCGTTCCCTACTCAGGGAACGAGGGTTACATACGTAACCGAGACGTTTTCCTGAAAACTATTGAAATGGATTTATAGCGTTTTGGAAAAGAGCTCTTCAAATATACTTAGAACGCATTAATGTGAAGCTAAAATATACTAATGCTGTATTTCTAAAATCGATTTAAAGTGTATTAAAATACACTTTAAATAAGTGCTATTATATTACATTAAATGTACTTAAAATGGTTCCATTTTAGCACAATTTAATATAATAAAATATATTACTATTACCTTAAAATTGAACTTAAATACATATTAAAGTACACTTAATATACTTGAAGTTGTTTCAATTTAGCACATTTAATACATATTTAATACGGTGCACTTAAAATACATTAAGTATATCAAAATAAGTACAATTTAAATACATTTCCTTTTCACCTGGGAAATTAAAGTTAAAAATGAAAGCAAAGCGAATCAAACAAAACTAGGTCAATGAGGTTTAATAGGCTATTAGTAATATCTCTCTAATATGAGAATCAGATGTATTATAATACAAATAAAAATGACCTGTTTTGCCCAGAGGACAACTGGCAACTTTTTTAAATATTCCAAATTTGGATCATTTCTCATAGTTGAAGAAAAGCATTAGGCTACGTAATTGGGTTTTTTTTAATTAAACCGTCTTATGGCTGATGAAGTGAAAGAGTGATAGCAGAACGGAGAGGTCGTAGCGGATTATATATGGACTAATGAGATCACAAGATACACTGGTGCCATCCTAATGTAATGTTTTTAATGTTAATTCAAGCATGAAAGGGAAGCCAGTGCAAATGTGAGAGCATTAGTGTAACATAACCAACCCGGTCTCATCCCAAGACGTCATATAACTGACGTTTTGGGACGTCTTTTGACCATACGTCAATATTCGCCTTTTTAGGGCCCCCTTACACACACTCGACGAGCAGCAGAAATATAGCCATGCCCTTTTTTCCATTCCCAGTGGTGTAGTGCAGGGTATACGCTGGTATACTTCTTACCCACTTCTTCTTCAGTCGGCATCAGTGTTGGGTAAGTTACTCTAAAAAAGTAATTAATTAGGCTACTAGTTACTAATTACCTCTTCAACAGTGTAATTAGATTACTGTACTAATTACTCTCTCTAAAAAGTATTTAATTACTTTTAATTACTAATTACTTTCAAAATCCCATATCAATCTCAACCAGCTGAATAATACGTATAGACATGAATCTGTTTTAATTCTTTCAAATAAATACTATATAATATCCTTAAACAGACCAAAGTGGAGAAGGTTACATTATAACAACATACTTTTTAACATCAGACAATACATTTTGATGTTAAACCCATTGTTTTATGTCTGATCTCATGACATTTAACACTTTTTTCATAATTCATATGAATTTGTACGAGTGCGGTCGTAATATTTAGACACCTCATAAAATGCATACGAATCACTGTGAGATCGGATTGATCTACACAATATTTACCTCAATTACATCAGAAGTAACTGTAATCAAATTACAGATAAATGAAGAGTAATCCCTTACTTTACATTTTCAAGGGGAAAGTAATTAAATTACAGTAACTAATTACTTAGTACTTAGTAATTAGTTACACCCAACACTGGTCGGCATTGCGTATACCCACTTCTAAAAATCCCCTCGGATGCGCATTGTTTAGTTGCCAATCCAATTTCGTGAATAAAAAACAACCAGTCAGGGTCGTACCCCTAATATTAACTCCCATCACGACGATAACTGACCTTCTGATCTGATCTGCTTCAGCACTCAAACACCTGCTCGTCAGGTTTGAAACCAATCAAAGAATGCAGGATTTGTGTTCACAGAAGCTCGCTTCTGCCGAGCGCTAATCCCAAACGCGACGCTTCACTTCAGTGCTATAAGGTCATCTGGTGGATTGTCATGATAGCATGTTATATTATTTTTTTTCCACAAGAGATCAGCAAAGACACCCAATGTAAGATATTTTGAGCTGAATTAGGCAAGAAATTTTGAGTTATTTTGAATTTTAGTTGAAAGAATGTGAGGAATGTGCTTAAATTACTAAATTCAGGAGGAAGAGTTATCAAATATTGGACGGATAACGGAGCTGTTATCAAACAATGAGCGCCATGCTATGTGCGCAATCAAACAATGTGTGCGTTTTGGCCGCATGTAATCCATCTTCATTTATAAGCTATTTCGTTTACTTTGCTTGTCTATTTTATTGTAATGTTTTTTAGGAAAATGTTATTGTAGTTTTTCAGAAATAATAGCGCAGTAAGCCTTATCTAAGGCCTGTACAATTTGTCTATATGGGAGGGGTTTTTTAGACATTGGGTCTCATTCATGAAACACGAGCAGAACGAATTTGTGTGTAAATCGTGTGTAAAGTGGTTCTGGCATAAATTGTCGGATTCATTAAAATGTTCGTATTTTCCAAATGTTAGTACGCAAGAAATCTACACCTGCTCCAAGCCACGCATAAATGGAATGCGTGTGCTTAACATCCGAACGTTTTGCTCATTAATAAGGCTGCATTTTAATTCACCTTAATCGGGTACATATTTAAACAGCCTTTTGAAAAAAATATTTTATATAGTAATTACATATGTTTTTTCCAACCCGATCTCACGACCAAGTCGTACGAATCCGACGAATGATTAAAAAGTGGCTAATTCGTAACAATTCATACGACCTCACTCGTACGAATTAATACAATTTTGCTAAATCGTACATATTTTACGAATTGGCCAATTCGTATGAATTCGTACGAATGACCTACCCCTTACCCCGCCCCTAAACCTAACCATCACGTGGGTTTAGACAAATCGTACGAATTAGTACGAGTGAGGTCGTACGAATTAGTACGAATTAGACACTTTTTAATCATGCGTCAAATTTGTACGAATTGGTCGTGAGATAGTGTTGTTTTTACTTTTATTATGAGAACCAGTAATATCAGTTCCCTTTCGTAGTCACTTCGAGTTACGTCAGAAGTGACGGAGAATGGGGGTTTCGCATGAAAGCCAATCCTCTTCGAGTATTTAACAATGAGCCAATGGCATGCAATGCCTTGGGGCTGCGGAAATTTGCATAGCGTACTCCGCCCTACTCTGTGAGTATAAAAGGAGGAAGTGAACGCAACCGCAGTATGTTTTCGCTTCGGAGCCAAGAGAACTCTTCACTCCTAAAGCCATTCTCACTGATCCAAAGACTCTTCGAGACGAGCGTACTCTTCAGTGTTGGTGTGACGGCGGTACCCAGCGAGACTCTGCATTGCCTGCGATCTGAGCAGTGGTCTGCCAGACTTTGCGCTTCTCCCTGGTCGCCTCAGCGCTAAAAGAGTGAATTTCCTCCTCTCTAGTGAAAGAGCTGCACGCGGCACGTCTTTTTAAAGACAACTCGCCCGTGTTCTTCTGGGTGCGATCGTTTCATGTCATTTTCTGATGGCCGCGATCGCTGCTCTGTGTGCCTGGGCTTTCAGCATGCAGTAGCAGCGTTCGTGGATGACTCATGTTCCTTCTGTGGGAACATGAGCATCTCTACACTGTGATCTAGACTCAATGATCTGATAAAGTAAGAGTCCCCGTGTCCGTTACTCGTTCTGCTTCTAAAAATAGAAGCTCTTCGACTCGCGGACAGGGTGATATGACGGTGAATGTGTGGAAAAAAATATATATAAATAAATAAATAAAAACCGACGCTAGTTCCTCGGGCCACACACACCGCTCCAGTGTTAGAGCCAGTGAGCGCTGTATCGTTTCAGACGTCTGCCTCTTTGCAGGTACCGTCTGTTTCGTTCAGCGCTCCAGAGGATGATGCGATGACGATCGCAGAGTCACAAGGCGGGCTTGACTCCTCGGGAAGTGAGGATGCGGCTGCGTTGCCTCCCTCGGGAGCGTCAACGGCGCCGTGTCTGATCCCGCGATGACGGCCATGCTATCTCGGGCCTCCGTGAGCATCGGGTGGGGGTGGACCCCCCAACCCCAATTTCCTTTTTCCCCGAGTTGCATGCGGAACTGACACGCACTTGGGTAAAAAAAAAAAAAAAAGAAAAAGCCCCAAGAGCGTGCTTCAGTTTCCCCACCTGTCCTCCCCTCGGCGACGCGGTTGCCTGTGGGTACGCTGGGACTCCCCCGGTGGAGCGCTCTGTTGCGATGCAGCTGCGTCCGCAGGGCGCGTCCTCCCGCGGTGCTCCCAGATGCCCATCCAAAGCCTATGGGTTCTCGCCGTCTATGGCGGTGCGATCCTGTAGAGCGGCGGGACAGGCAACCTCCGCCCTGCATATGATGAGCACCTGCTAGCTGCTCAGGAATGTGCACGAGGAGGGGACGGACCAAGCGAGCTGCGAGCCTGCCGCCTACCTTTGCTCTCAAACGGGCGACGGAATCGGCCGCTCGCTCCCTTGGTCAGGTGATGCCCACCGCTGTGGTCCAGGAGCATTATCTAAATGTTTCGGTGGTGCGGTCCAGGACTTTGCCCAGCACTTCTCGACTGCCTAGGAGCAGACAGAGGCGGGTTTACACTTCTGCCCCGACGGCCAGCTGCTGCCTCCACCCAGCCGTCGGCTCAGACGCCTCCGCCCGCTCGCCGCCGAGGACGCCCCCCTGCGGCTCCCTTCCCTCCCACGCGGCCCCAGCAGCAGCCTTCAGCCGGTTCGCGTCGTGGAGGAGGCCACAGGTAAGCGTCTCAGCCACCTCAGGCCTTGTGCCCCGCTAACGCCAGGCGAAGCGATGTTCCTGAGGCGGGCTGCTCAGTGATGGTGTCATGGTTTTTCTCAGGAGGCGGTAGCAGGGCCCCTCCTTCCCCCGGTGGAGGGCCGGTGGAGAATCTTTTTGTTCTAGCTAGCTCCTTGAGCTGGTTGAAGAAAAGCTGACACTATCATTGAGCACACAGACTGGAATGAGCGCGCACGACGTCCAGTGCGTCGCCCCGTTCATTCCTCTCTGTCTCTGAGGGTGCGGATGGGAGCATGTGTCGTCCCCCGACTACACCACTCCCCTCCCCGTCTATCGCCAGACCCCCGGCAGAACAGACCCCCGTGGAACGCTGGTCCTTTCCTGGTCTCTTCTGTCGGGGAACGGGGCTCGACTGTGCATCCGCACAGGGTAACTCCTGTGCGCATGCCGGTCTCCCTGTACCGCTGCCCCTCCGGGGGGACGTCTGTGGTTTGCATGACTCCGCTGGTTCAGTTCCTGGGAGCCCGGCTAGTGCTCCCCGACATGTCCCGCTGCGTCATCAGAACGATCAGATTCAGCTACGCGACTCAGTTCGCGAGGTCTCCTCCCCACTTCAGGGGAGTTCGCTCCACGGTGGTTGGTGGCAATGCCCCGGTCATGAGAGCGGAGATTGCGACCCTGCTGGCGAAGGGTGCAATCGAGACGGTCCCTTCAGCCGAGGTGAGGTCCGGGTTTACAGCCCATACTTCACTGTCCCCAGAAGACCGGTGGGTTACGACCGATCCTGGATCTGCGCATTTTGAACCGTACTCTCCATCGACTGCCGTTCAAAATGCTCACAGCCAAACGCATTTTCGAATGCGTTCGGCCTCAGGATTTGTTTGCAGCGATCGACCTGAAGGACGCGTACTTTCATGTCTCCATATTGCCTCGACACAGACCGTTTTCGGTTTGCCTCGAGGCCAGGCATCAGTACACGGTTCTCCCTTTCGGGTTAGCTCTGTCACCTCGCGTCTTCACGAAGATCATCGAGGCAGCCCTTGTTCCCCTTCGCGAACACGGGGTTCGCATCCTGATTTATCTCGACGATTGGCTATACTGGCACACTCTCGAGAACAGCTTGCGAACACAGAGACCTGGTGCTCCGGCACCTAGCCCGTCTGGGCCTTCGGGTCAACCGGGAAAAGAGCAAACTCACTGCTGACTTGTCTTCGACAGTTCGAGGGCAAGAGTGCGGTTCCACTGAAACTGTTTCAGAGGCTCCTGGGGCATATGGCATCCGCAGCCGCGGCAACGCCGCTCGGTTTGCTTCATATGAGACCGCTTCAGCTGTGGCTTCGCAATCGAGTCCCGAGGTGGGCATGGCATCGCGGCTCGCTCCGAGTTCCAGTGACTCCAGCGTGCCGCCGAACCTTCTTCCCCTGGTCGAACCTCAGCTTTTTACGGACCGGTGTCCCTCTTCAGCGAGTTTCCAGGCATCTCGTTGTCTCCACGGATGCATCTACCACGGGTTGGGGTGCCATGTGCAATGGGCATGCAGCCGCGGGTTCCTGGACAGGACCCCAGCACCTCATGCACATCAATTGCCTCGAGCTGCTGGCAGTACGCCTGGCTCTGCACCGCTTTCGAGCACTGCTCAGGGGTCAACACGTACTTGTCCGTTCAGACAACACCGCTGCAGTAGCGTACATCAACCACCAGGGTGGTCTACGCTCACGCCTCCTGGGACTCATCCCACTGCGCCCAGTTTTATTCCCTGTCCGAGGGCCCAGTCGGCACAGATGCACTGGCGCACAGCTGGCCGCGGGGCCCACGCAAGTATGCGTTTTCCCCAGTGAGCCTTCTTGCACGGGTGTTGTGCAAGATCAAGGAGGACGAGGAGCAGGTCTTGCTGGTAGCCCCCTATTGGCCCACCAAGTCGTGGTTCTCCGAACTCATGCTCCTCGCGACAGCACCTCCTTGGACTATTCCTCTGAGACTAGATCTACTCACTCAGAGACGGGGCACTCTGTGGCACCCTCGTCCCGATCTTGGAGTCTACACGTGTGGCTCCGGGACGGGACGGGGCAGGTTTGAGTTCGCTGCCACCTGCGGTGGCGGCAACCATCACTTCCGCTAGAGCGTCGTCCACGTGACACCTGTACGCGTTGAAGTGGAACCTCTTCGTCAACTGGTGCTCTTCTCGCGGAGAAGACCCCCGGAGATGTTCGATCGGGGTCGTGCTTTCCTTCCTGCAAGAAGGGTTGGAGCGTAGGCTGTCGCCCTCCACCCTTACGGTTCATGTCGCGGCCATTGCCGCGTCTCGTGATGCAGTGAAAGGTAAGTCTATGGGAAGCATGACCTGATCATCAGGTTTCTGAGGGGAGTAGGAGGCTAAATCCGCCTCCCTCCCCTCGTGCCCTCTGGGGACCTCTCAGTAGATCTAAGTGCTCTGCAGAGAACTCCCCTGGAGCCTTTGCAGTCGGTAGAGTTTTAGCCCTGTCCTATGTAGACAGCACTCCTGATTGCATTGGCCTCCATCAGGAGAGTAAGGGACCTGCACGCACTCTCCGTTGACGAAGTGTGCCTGGAGTTCGGGCCGGCTTACTCTCACGTGTTCTTGAGACCCCGGCCTGGATATATGCCCAAGGTTCCTACCACTCCCTTCCGGGACCAGGTGGTGAACCTGCAAGCGCTGCCCCTGGAGGAGGCAGTCCCAGCTTTGCACTGCTCTGTCCAGTACGTGCACTCCGCACCTACGTCGACAGAACGCGGTGTTCAGGACCTCAGACCAGCTCTTGTCTGTCATGGGGGGAGCCAGAAGGGAAGGGCTCTCTCAAAGCAACGGCTGTCTCACTGGTTAGTGGACGCCATTGCTTTGTCTTACCAGCAGCAAGGCCGTCCGTGCCCCCTTGGTGTGACGGCCCATTCCACTCGGAGTGTGGCCTCCTCTTGGGCTCTAGCGCATGGCGCCTCGCTAACAGACATTGCAGAGCTGCAGGCTGGGCGACACCAAACACCTTCGCGAGATTCTATAATCTGCGAATTGAGCCGGTGTCCTCTCACGTACTCGCTTCCGCCAGTACTGGACCCGCTTAGGTGTCTTCGCTTGCTCGCCATTCCACTCCCCGGATTGGATAAGTGCGATATTTCCTCAGTGTCTTCCGTTGAAGCCTTGAGTCCTCCAGCACCGACGATGCGAGCACCACTGCTGTTGCTCTGGATGCTGGCTAGGTGCCTCCATGTGCACGGTTCCCTATGGTAACTGTCTCATGTGTATTATCCACTGTAAGCCTCTCTAAACATGTGTCTTCCCTTGGCAAGCCATCTGCCACCCCTGGAGTTAAATTCTAGTAGCCACCTGCGGTTGGTGCTCCAGTGATCTCCATATGTGTTCCTATGCGGCCATATGTGTATTGTAAGCCCTCCTTTGGTAGGCATCTGGTAGCATGTCCCTCCCGGGATATGTTTCCCAGTGTACCTGGGTTCCTGTGTCAAAGTAGGATCCCTGGTTTAAGTTATGTTCAGGGGTCCAGACTTTCGCAGGGCACTGGAAGATAGCTTGAAGATGGCGTGATGGCACTGACCCCCATTCTCCGTCACTTCTGACGTAACTCGAAGTGACTACGAAAGGGAACGTCTCGGTTACGGATGTAACCCTCGTTCCCTGAGTAGGGAACGGAGACGTTACGTCTCCCTGCCACTTCTGCTGTACCGCTGGGTAGACGCCGGAGTTCAGTCTTGGCTCCTCAGCGAAGACATACTGCGGTTGCGTTCACTTCCTCCTTTTATACTCACGGAGTAGGGCGGAGTACGCTATGCAAATTTCCGCAGCCCCAAGGCATTGCATGCCATTGGCTCGTTGTTAAATACTCGAAGAGGATTGGCTTTCATGCGAAACCCCCATTCTCCGTCACTTCTGACGAGGGTTACATCCGTAACCGAGACGATCTGGTGATCGATGGCGGTCCTTCTCCTGTTTGAATACGATTTTTCCGAAGTGAACTAATTCGTTTTTTGCTGTCAAGCTTAATGTTGAACCATTTTCTTCTCACTTCTGGGACTGTTCGATTAACAGATGAAACTCCATTAACTGCATCTGTAATATGCTGCCAAGCTTCCTTTTTTAGGACCTGATAGGCCACTATGTACGCTTGAAAATAAAATGTGGCGTTTTGAATGAACTTCTGATAATAAAACTTCAATTTCTGCATCCGAGAAATCTTTCTTTTTCATTCGCATTCATGTTATTATATGCATATACAGGGGTTGGACAATGAAACTGAAACACCTGGTTTTACAACACAATAATTTGTTAGTATGGTGAGGGCCTCATTTTGCATCCAAATACAGCACCAATTCATCTTGGGAATGACAGATAGAAGTCCTTCACAGTGACCAGAGGGATTATGAGCCGTTCCTCTTCCAGAACAGTGTCCAGGTCACTATATGATGCTGGTGGACTCGCTCCTCCAAAACACCTCAATAATATTTAGATCTGGTGACTGTGCATGTTCAACGTCACTTTCATCTTCATCAAACCCTTCTGTCACAAGTCTTGCTGTGTTTGTTGGTGCATGATCATGCTGATACTGTTGGAGAATTCTGCTTGTCCTATGTACATGTGAAAGAAGAGTGCTGTACATGTGAAAGAAGCATGCTGTGCATGTGAAAGAAGCGTGCATGTGATGTAATGCCAAGCAGAAAAAGCTAGGGTCTTAGGGCACATGAGGACAGGGACGAGAGAGTGGAAAAGTACCCAAAAAACACTTGTAGCACAGATGCAGGTGTTGGGAGGCACTGGGAGAGAAACAGATTGTATACAATGTAACAATGTGCCACTGGGAAAAGTGTACTGAAACAAGGAGCCCATTGTGTAAAAAGAAATGATACGCATGCGCAAGGAAGTTTGCCCCAATTAAAAATAAAATGATAATGCAGGTGTTTTTAATCTGGGAGGAGTAATAAGGAGGCGCAAGGAGATAAAAGATAACAATTTGAGCGCTAATTGGCTACCACAAGGTATAAGAAATGAGTGCAGACCATTGTAAGATCAGATGGCCAGCTGGCATCTCACTTTGTTGAACTGCTCAATAAAGTTGCTTTTCTGAGACCCAAAACCTCGACTCTGCACAATTTCTTCAGGACCTGATCCGGACTTTGATGATTTGAATTGAGACTTAAAATCTGCCACAACATAATTGGCGAGCGGCAGCCAGGAGCTTCGAGAGGGGAGCGGCCGTGGTGACGACGCCTGCTGGTGACCCCACGAAACAAAAGGTCGACCAAAAACAAGGTAAGCAGCTTTTGCTTAATTTGTTTCGTGTGGTCCCTGACAGAGCAGTCACCTTGGTTGGTAATTATTGTTTGATATTTAAATACATGCTAAATAAATTAAACCCCGCCGAAAAACGAACCTAAAAAGATTAAATTTAGTAAGGCAAAAATAAGTGGAAAAGAAAAGTCGAGATCTTGGGTCAAATGAAGAAGAAGCGCATGCTTATGAATGTGTAAATTCTCACAAGAGGTGCTGTGAGAGAACCTATAAGAGGTGCTATAGGTTCATTTGTATGAATGTGTAAATTCTCACAAGAGGTGCTGTGAGAGAACCTATAAGAGGTGCTATAGGTTCATTTGTATGAATGCGTAAATTCTCACAAGAGGTGCTGTGAGAGAACCTATAAGAGGTGCTATAGGTTCATGTGTATGAATGCGTAAATTCTCACAAGAGGTGCTGTGAGAGAACCTATAAGAGGTGCTATAGGTTCATTTGTATGAATGTGTAAATTCTCACAAGAGGTGCTGTGAGAGAACCTATAAGAGGTGCTATAGGTTCATTTGTATGAATGCGTAAATTCTCACAAGAGGTGCTGTGAGAGAACCTATAAGAGGTGCTATAGGTTCATTTGTATGAATGCGTAAATTCTCACAAGAGGTGCTGTGAGATTGCATGTATGCTAGAGTGAGAGCGCGCCGAGAGAAGTGTGTGTGTGTGTGTGTGTAAAGAGGGAGCACGCGCTGGAGAAAAGTGTGTGTGGGAGAGAAGTGTGTGTGAATTATGCTGCAGCTGCTGTAGAAGCGCGCCGGCTGGAAAAGTGCACAGAGTAGAAAAAACTGCAGAGAAGTAGAAATATATATATATGAGCTAATTGGAAAATAGATGAAAGACAAAAGTCAAGACAGTGAAGAAAAATACAGAAAAGCAAATATTGGAAGGCAAAGAATATTCAAAAAATTGGCTTTGTTTGCTTGGACACTCACTAGAGTGTGAGCGCTGTGACCCTGAGAGAGAGACACAGCCTTAGGCAGAAAGATAAGAAGGTATCAAAGTGTTGAATGAGTGTGGTGAAAGTGTGTGAATGAAAACCCGGGTGTGTGAATGAATATACTAACAGAACTAAATAACTAACTAAATAACTAAGTGTGTTTGGATTGAGGTAAAGAACTAAGGAGGGATATCTTTTTATTTTTAATCTTTTGACACCTGAAGATAAGAACACATGTGGACCAGAGTGAGAGATCATTATGAGAAAGAGGATAGAGATCACAGAGAGAAAGAGAGGACGAAGACAACTTTAAACAGGCATTAAAACTAACCAAAGTCATTAAGGATCACTCCTGGTTTGAAAATGAGTTTATAGATGACGAAGGGCAGAGACAGGAGTTAACAGACCAACGGAAAAAATAGCTTTTTAAAAAATTGACAAAGATCACAAATTTGAATCATCTTGAGCAAGAATGGCCCTTAATGGATTGGCGTGATGTGATTAAAAAAAAAATATATATATATATATATATATAATAAAAAAAAATAAAAAATAAAAAAAAAAACAGAATACTCAGACCTAACCTGAACAAATTTAACCTTTTTAACCTGAAAAGAAATGCGTAGTACACTTGGTCTATGATTTTGAGGATTGAGGATTTTGAGGAACATGCATATAGTGATTCCAGGGCCAGTACAGAGGGAAAATTACACAATCGTTAAAGTCAGATAGGGAGGAGAAATCAGACCAGCACTGGTGGATATTTTGACTAGTTTTGAGAAGCAACCCCAACCATACCAGTGGGTAGAAATTCATGGAAAAAAAAAAAAAAATGTAATGATGGACAAATAGAAGGGGTAGGAGAGGAGATGGGGAGAAAAATCTTAAACAAAGAAAGAAGAAACTTGATATTTATTTATTTGAGCAATTAAATTCAGAAACATGCCATAAAGAGTAATTAAACATTATGGGGAGACTATGAAGTGAAATTTTTAATAATTTTGCTTTTTCGTCTATTTGGCCATTCTTCTGACTGCAGGAGCTGTGATCTGGACTGAGAAAAACAGCCTATTCTGAACAATAATTCGGCTTTGTCTATTCATTGTTACAAGAAAAATAAAGAGTAAAAGTATGTGTGTGCGCGTCCAATGAACAGATTAGGACTGTTTGAAAAATAATGATATTCATTTATGATATTCATTCATAAAGAGAAACTAAAATTATGAAAGAACACTTGTTTCCCTCTCATATAGCACAAGTAAACAGTGACTGTGATCTGAGAAAGAGAGGCAGAAAGGAGGGGCTGCCTCTGACAGAGAGAGGAGGGGCTGCAAAAAGATAGTGAGACTGTGTGGGTGTGAGATGAAGGAAAGGAGGGAGACAGAGAAAGAGTTCAACTTTTCTAGTTCTGACTAGCTTATAAACCAGAAAGTGAGTACCATTTGAGAGATCTTATTTGTAACTGTCATCAGAGGACCTGTAATAGAGGAACTGCGTTTTTAAAATACCAGGGAAAGACTAATCAAATACCTTAATAAATGTCTGACCATCTTGGTGAAAACTAGTTAAGAACAGATGCAATCTGGGGTTTGTAAGGTAAAAAGGTGTGAAAAAAAAAAAAAAAAAAAGATAATTAAGATTAATGGGGCCGACAACTGTAGATATACCAGGATCAAAATATTAGTTTTGCAACACCAAGGCTATATGAAGAAAGCCTAAAGAGAAGAGAGACATCCAATGAAAGTTTGGCAAATTTAATGAAGGATTTAGAGTAAGACACAGGGACTAATGAATGGATAAAGAAAGGGAAGCCCTGAGAAAAGAGCTGACAAAGATGTATTTCTGAAAGCAAAAGACAGACAATCAAAGGTTAACTCAAAAATTTGCAAATCAAAAATTTCTAATGATTGGTCACATACATTTTCAATTGGCCTAATTGGGTTTTATGAATTTAATTGTATCAATTGTGGCAACAGTCAAGTGTTCAAAAACAGTTTACAAAGAGATGAAATAGGATTGGTGAATTCTGCTAATCCAGTCAGAATTAAAAATAGGCTAGTTTCAGAATTACAGAGAAAACACCAATAAAATAATTGATAAGAAATTAACGTGAAAGAAACTACTAAAATTGAATAAATGTTAGTTGACCGGTCTATAGGGAAATTGAATTAATAAGCAGGCCTAACAGGGATTGATATGGTGGATTGTGAAAAACTGGTGGCCATCAAAAATACTGGAGTGTTCTACTTTGTATTAGTGGTTTGTGGAGTTCCCAAAAGAATAAGTGACAAAAAGGATTATAGAAATATCTGACATTTGGAGATATATAAAGTATATACAGAAAAAGAGAGAGACATGCTAGATGTGAGTATGATTGACCTGTTATACTGTATAAAGTCATGGCCTATGATGTTTGTATCTTGTTATCCCTGGGAGACAGTTTGAAATTTGATATATTGTAGAAATGTAGATTTTTGAATTGCGTTATTTTAAATAATACATTGATTGTGTTGAATGAGCAGGATTGGGTGACCAAGCTTAAAAAAAAAAACACTTTTAACAGACGTATACTGTATTGTATTTTATGCATTTTTACAGTAATGAGAGTAATTAATTTAATCCTAAAATGTTTGAGGGAGTAGGGATCGAAATAGCAAGTGATAAAAATACCATATAAGGCAATTCAGACGGACTGATAGGCTGCTATTTTCTGCATTCTGCAAAGAAGAACATGCTTGCTCAAAGAAGAACTGCTGTTATCAACCAGATGAGACTTCTGAAATTAAGGGACAATTGAAAGAGATGGTTGAAGAATTTATAAAGTATGAATTTGATTAATGCGAATCTCTGAGTGTTCATTTTCCAGATGACACCAGTCAGCTTTTGGGGCATCTGCCTCGACATGAACAACAGCAACTAGACTGTGCAACAAGTGAGATTTTGGTTGGTGGGCCTTCATCCTCCCTGAAAATATGAAGTTGAAACTTCTGAGGAGCTGGGATAGACAAAGACTGTGTTGATGGAGAAACAACCAAGAAAAAACATCCTGCCATTCTTCAAATGTGCCTCCTCCGTTGCTTGGCCAAAAACCAGGCTGAGGAGAAGCAGAGAGACTACAGCATCCAGTCCAACCACTGTGTCAGAACATGACGCCAGACCCTTGAACGAGGACTGACAGATCAAATGCATTGGATGAGGAGAGAAACATGACAGCAGCCCAACCAGTTCAACTGATCCAAGCAGAAGGACTTCATCCTTTCTTAAGCAGGTGATGCGTCTTAAATGATCACAACAGAGACCGCTTATAGTTTCATTGATTGGCCATATTAATTGTATTTTGATTATACACTGGTCCAGCAGCAGTTCTCTATGTTCTGTTAGGCTAACACTCTATTTGCTTTCTTTCAATAGACGTCAGTCCAGCTGTAAGCATTTAATAATGCTAATAATATAATTAAAAGAAAAGAAGTCAAGTGCTTGCGTCACTAAATAATTAATTAAAGCCGAGACTGGACTTAGCAGAGTGAGAGAATATTGGATTAATAATAATAACAACAAGAGTAAATGCAGCATTAGATTATTTAAGATTTTGTTAATTAAACAGAGAATGTTTGGGCTATGCTTTCAAGGTAGCTGGTATAAGCTTGAGTGATTGTGAGTTCTGTATTAAAAAAGGAGAGACAAAATGTGTCAAACAACAAAAATGTGGATGATAGAGCTATGATGCTGGTCACTCTATCTTGGTCAATAGTCATTTTTGAGAAGTAAAATAGTTACTACACAAATTATAAACACGTGATATCACAAATTTTGATATTACCGGGGATTATACGATGTTGATATTGTGGGTCATGAATTTGAGATTATGATGAGATCTAAAGTAATTTAAAAGATTATGAGGAGAAATTAAATGAACAGATGAATGACAAATTAGATTAGATAAACTGATAATCTGTCTTTTAAACAGTTGACCTACCAGATAATTTGTTATATTATATATTAAAAAAAGTGAGGTTTATGACAGAGGTGTTTAACACAATCAAATGGCAACTGATGTCGGCCAGCTGTGTTGTTCAAAGACGTGGACATTGTCACATGGGGAATGCTACACCACAATATTCAGTAGCTTTTGTCATCAGAGTTGTATTAACAATTTTGTATTAGTGATATTCGTACCTTGAAATTTAGGATAGATAATTGAATATAAAATTAAGTCTATATCAGATAAGTCCAGAAGGCAGCAACACCCTCAACTTTAGATTGGACAAATGAGGTATTAAAGGAATTAAAATAATTACACTGGCAAACCTTTTTAATTTAAGATGTGCGTGGTTTTTTGACCATCGCACAAAGGGGGGAAGTGAGTAAAAATATAAAAAGAGAAAAAAAAAAGAAAGAAATTTGATGATAGATGATTTTAAAAGAAGATTGATGATAGCCAAATGCAATATTTCTAAACAACGTCAGAATTGGTGTTAGAATAGATTTGATTGCCATGGAAGGACTTATGATAGCTCCATTACCACTACTGAACATCCTGATTCCTGATGCGCACAGACAGTTTTGATCACTGTGCAAGGGGGGAAATGTGAGAAAGATAAAAAGACAGGGAGTTTGGTCCCCATACTTACAGACAAGGGTAGATGAATTTTCAAATGAATGTGAAATAATGTCAGAAAAGGAACAGCAACCCCAATAGGCTCTATTCCAGAAGGACCTTTCATGCATCTAGTGATGGATTGTTACAGCCAAGATGGAGACCATATGCTAGAGACGAGGCAGCAGCAGGACTTAAATTAATATTTGTATAGATAACGCCAAATAAGAATATGGAATGGATTCATTACATATAGTACAATCAGCAGAGATTTATTAATTACACGGATGAAGCACTCGAAGCTCTAGGAGAACAACTAAAAGACACAAGCAAAATGACCTGGCAGAATAGACAAGCTCTGAATTGGCTCCTGGCAGACACAGGAGGTGTGTGCGTAATGTTTGAAACTGACTGTTGTACCTTTATTCCTAAGCGGGCACAGACCTGGATGGATCTTTTACTAGGGACATGAAGAAGATAAAAGAATTAAGACCGGAAGTTGCTACCAATGCGGGGAGAGACAGGAGCTTTGGGTATTGGCTTGACTCAATATTTGCATCCTGGAAAGACTGGCTCATTCAGGTGGGAATAATATTAGCAGCATCAGTTGGTGTTTTCTTTCTGTTGTTTTGTTGTGTTGTGCCTTTTCTCAGATCAATGCTGGCCAGTGCAGCTGCCAAACACATGATCAATGAATCAGTGAGACCAACTGGAGTTGACATTGGATGTGTCAATGAAGAGATTCACCCAAGTGCCCCAGACCTGGATGAGCTGGACGAGTTTCTGTAAAGTAACTAACTGAGACCATATGGAAAGATGGTACCTTATTACTTTTTGATTTTTTACATTTTTACGCTGTTTATGGTTAGAGAGGGAGATAGCCCCACTGTGTATTTTGATTTTGGGGATAAAATCAGTTAGAACATTTAGTGCATGGGTAGAGTAGGCAGTTAGTTAGAGGGGTTTTTTTCTACATTCCTTTGATTTTGTATAAGGGCTGTCTTTCTGGGAATATTTACACTCATATAATCTCTTTCTATATAGCATGCTTATGTAATCCACAAGAAATATTTTTACTATAATCACACCACTGGTCACAATTATAAGTATGTGAATGTAAGGGGATGCTAGAAGGTCTGAAACAGGTCATTGTCCGTGGTACGAGATAATGCAACCAGAAAAAATGAAAAGTCAAGAATGTTTTATTATTACTACTCACTTTATGTCACGGTATATACCACCTTTTGAGTATATTCATATATAATGTGTTATGAAACTAAAAGAATGAAGGAAAAGGATTAGAAGGAATGTAAGAAGAGATTAAAAGTAAGTTCTTACTTTAAAGAAATGATGCAGTATGAGGGATTGAGATACAAATGTTTTCATTGTCATTGTTTTTTTATATATATATACAATCTATACTCCTGAAAGTAGTATGTAGAAGTGCATTAAGGAAAAAAGAAAAAAGAGAATGGTGATATTTTACATGGTTGGAACATGTACATGTGTGTAGTAGATAGAGGAACTATACGTGAAGCGCGGTCACCGATTGTCAAAGAAGGCAAGGGCAGACTCAACTGGTGGTTTAAAAACCCGCTGTCTGCTCCAACACCAGATAGCGCTCCAAGGCAACTTGAGCACCTCTGGCAACGATGGAGCAACCCAGATAGCACTCCAGGCCACCGGAAGCGCCTGCGAAGTTCCTCTGGCACCGTGGGACAAGATAAAGATTCAAAAATGCAGGGAAACACAAAGAAACATGCCTCTTAAGCTGATGATGTAAAAGGAGGGTAGGATCTTTTACTCCACTCTAGTCAATGGAGGGTGGAGATGTTTGGTCCTGCTTCTCCTCCAGGGTGCACCTATGTGATGTGGGTTAGATTGGTAAAAGGTGAATGGTCTATATTGACCATATTGGTAGAAGGAGAGAAGACCGACTCATAGAGATGCATCCTGGGCACAATTATTGAGTGTGGGACTAGAGAAAGTCCCAAAGGGGGGCTATGTTGGAGAATTCTGCTTGTCCTATGTACATGTGAAAGAAGAGTGCTGTACATGTGAAAGAAGCATGCTGTGCATGTGAAAGAAGCGTGCATGTGATGTAATGCCAAGCAGAAAAAGCTAGGGTCTTAGGGCACATGAGGACAGGGACGAGAGAGTGGAAAAGTACCCAAAAAACACTTGTAGCACAGATGCAGGTGTTGGGAGGCACTGGGAGAGAAACAGATTGTATACAATGTAACAATGTGCCACTGGGAAAAGTGTAATGAAACAAGGAGCCCATTGTGTAAAAAGAAATGATACGCATGCGCAAGGAAGTTTGCCCCAATTAAAAATAAAATGATAATGCAGGTGTTTTTAATCTGGGAGGAGTAATAAGGAGGAGCAAGGAGATAAAAGATAACAATTTGAGCGCTAATTGGCTACCACAAGGTATAAGAAATGAGTGCAGACCATTGTAAGATCAGATGGCCAGCTGGCATCTCACTTTGTTGAACTGCTCAATAAAGTTGCTTTTCTGAGACCCAAAACCTCGACTCTGCACAATTTCTTCAGGACCTGATCCGGACTTTGATGATTTGAATTGAGACTTAAAATCTGCCACAACATAATACAGTTTGAGCATCAGGTGCTCATGATCCTCCAGAAGGGTTTGGTAGTCCTCGGCAGTGTCGTGTCCATCAAATACAATCAGGATTGTCATGACATTGGAGCTCAAACCATCACTGATCCACCCGTGCTTCACTCTGAAGATTGGCCATCAGGCATATAGATGTGAAACCTCCAACATTGGCCAGTGTTTCAGTTTCATTGTCCAACCCCTGTAGATGTCAGTCAGATATAATGGGCCTGATTTATGAGAATGAACGTGCACGCGCATCCCATTTACGACTGGTTGGAATTCACTGACACACACACACATTTTACAATCACATCTGACGTTTACGAAGTATTTGTGAATCAGGAGAAGAGTTTTCGGGAAGGTCTCTTTACACGCAAATCACTCTCATATTTACTCGCATATTTACGAATGTTTTATGAATAAGACCCATTGTATTTACTCTGTGCATATACTGTATAATGTTACTATGATAAAGGCTCCAGTAATAATTTTGCAGTTGCAGTCCTATGACTTGAACGTAAAATATGCACACATGATGATGAATAGCTAATCTTTATTTCATTATTAGAAAGGCTGTACAGCTTTTGATATGTGGGAATCTACAGTAAACTAATGACAAAATCTGTGTGTTTTAGTCTAAATCAGGAAACCGCAGAGCAGCCGAGTACATCTGCGAGCCCTGCCTTAAGGTCGCATCATAGGGGAAGGTGAAGGAGGCAGTCACACTTTCACCTGTCAGATGTCCAGCACCACCAGACCAGCTGGAACAAGGATGGAAGACCGAAAATGATCCTGATGTGGCCCCCATTCCACAGTTTTGCCCCGACTGGAACCTGGAGTGCAATTGGACACCTCCACAGAGCAAAGCCCCCTCAGCCTTTTCAAGCTCTTTTTTTAGAGCTGATTCAAGGACATTGTGTGCCAAAGCAAACAAGCTGGCAGAGAGAAACATTGCTGCTGGGAAAAGGTCCAAGTGGACCACCATCAACCCGGCAGAGAAGTTCAAATTCATTGGAGTTCTAAAGCTCCCAGCAGTAAGAGAATATTGGAAGAGAAAAAAACATTTTTTACAATCAAACATCAAATATTGAAACATCAATATTTCAAGTCTTTTAAATGAATTGCACAGTGCCATCTAGGGGTGGTTTTTGGATATTTTGTAAATTGAGACTATAGAGAATATTCCATTTTAATGAACATTTGGTTCCCTTTATATTCTTATTTCTGTATTTTTCACAAAAAAGTATGGTGACTGCAGTCACAGAAATGTAAATATTTGTTTTGTTTCTTTATACTTTTTCACCCAATTGTTTTTGCAGGTGTTCTAAAGCCTTTGAGGAATAAATATTTGTTGTGAATAACTTTCTTTATGTTTCGTATTTTTATAAAATAAAAAAAATAAAAATTCTGTTTTTGTATTTCTTGGTGATCACATATCACATTTTAACACATATAATTGTCTCAAAAAGTGTATTGTCAATGCATCCACATTGTAGCTGAGAATCTACAGAATCCAGAAATATGTCTCTATTTACTCTGCTATGAAAATTGACCATTCCAGAAGCCATACATCCCCTTAGACTTTGAAGTGCAATATCTATGTAAATTCATATTATTTACAAAACTGTAAATGTTTTTTTTTCTGCCTAAACCTGTTTTATTCTTAAAATTGATTGTGTCTTCTTGTTGTATTTATATGTGTGCACTGCAAGATTCAAAACCAAGATTCCCTGTTTGTAGCCTACAAGCACACTATAATTAAAGCTCTTTCCGACTTTGATTCTGAACTTAAGCGACTACACCCACCATACAGCACGGATGTGAAGTGTTCTCCTGATTTCTGATTCTCCATATGATCTCTGATTGATTCTCAATTCCATGATCCCTTTAAATAAGAGATTCAGGTTTGAAAACCACTGCTCGAGATAAAGGTCACTTATTCTTCTCAGCGGCCCATAATATCAGTTCAGTTGGAGTGTCTTGTAATTTAAGCTCCTGTTGCTGATTCCATTCCTCTGTGTGGCAGGTTTCATCCTCATCATCATCTCCTTCCTCCTCGTCCTCCAAGCCGCTCTTTGTCCCCACTGGAATCATGTGGCCATGAGACTCCAGCAGGTCAAGCTGGTTAAAGCCTTCTGGAAACTCCATCACTGAGCGAGAGAGAAGTGAGATATGAGATGGGACACCCAAAAAGTAACGTCATTTGGATTTGGACCCTTTTAAAGCATGGCAGAGAGAGAGAGAGACCCTTTTTGGGTCACCCAAAAAGTAACTTCATTTGGAATTGGACCCTTTTAAAACATGGCAGAGAGAGAAGTAAACAGCCTGCAGGCCGGATTTCCCGATAACGATGTATCTTAGCTCTTAAGAGCGCTCTCTACGTGCAAGGTTACGAACGATCGCAGCAATTCCACGTGTGTTTCCCAAACATGCATTTAACATTAACGCGCGAGAACGCGTTCTACGTGCTACTTAAGCGTCGCTATCCATTCCCGAAGTGCTGAAATATAACCTTATATAACCTAAGTATAACCTAAATATAACCTGAAATATAACCTAAGTCGTATTTTGAACCTAATAATCGTCATTTGTTGTGGATTAGAAATCAAGACAAATCTATATGGATATAAAACACCTATACAGGCTGACAAAATGGCTGAAAAAAAAAAAAACAAGAGAAGATAGGCTACCTTTCAAAAAGATAAAATTAATGTCCTTCCAGAGGAGATAGAGGGAAACAAAGATTTTATTTTTAACAGATTTAAAGGACACCATACAAATAAGGAAAAACAAAACATCTGGAAGGACATGTCACATTGCAAACTAACTGCAACCGTGTTCAAAGATCAGGGAAGGAGATCCAAAACATGGCTGGTTTTCGTGCACGTCAGCAAGTCATTGACAGATTTTTTTTAATTCATCACTATTTTGCCCGGTCTTTAAAGCATATTTCCCAGATTACTTAGCCTATTTTATGATTTTTTTTTTTCATTCGTTTAATTTAGATGTGTAGGCTATTTCTATTTTTTTCTTCCCTTTTTAATTATTTAATTTATTAATTTAAACAAAACACGAGTACAACAAAGTGTACAATCAAAACCTATATATTATAGGCTACTTACGTTGCATTGTAATCTATTGAATAAAGTGTAATCTGCCGGTTGTCCTGCAGGTGACCTCATAACTCTGTCTTCTTACGATGCACTTGGGGATGTACGATTACTCCAGAGCACTCGTAGTTCTACGAAGATTTTCAAGTGCTACTTAAGTTACGATGCTTTTGGGAAACAGAACATAATATTAAGATCATTCGTATGATCGTTTTTACCATCAACTTACTTACCCCTTCTCCACAGCACCGAAAATTCTCCAGCGGAGCTCAACGGCTTACGATGCTTTTGGGAAACGCAGCCCTGATTGAGAAAAAATGATCAAACAAACAAAACGGTTATCATTAACTTAAATTTAGGGTTCCCAAGTTTATCAATAATTACAGACAAACATTAGTTGCTTATGGGTTTTTTTTAACATTGTTTAAATCGTTTAGATGTCAAATTCATGTTTATGATATTGCTAGAAAAAAAATTAATTCGAATAAGGACTACATTGACGTACATTGGTTTTCTATAATTTAACATTAGATACCATAATTGTTTCATAGTGCCACCACAGTAAGTTACCTTCTTATTTAGTAGCTGACTGACAGAAAGATCACTTTCTATCGATGTTACTCTTATTTAAACTAGTAAACACTTGCTTTTCATTGAATGACAGGCATTTTCCAAAAACTCATCGATGACCAGCTGTGTTCACGTTGAGCACAGCATTCTATTACCAAAATGACTGTGTTATTCTAAAATCTTTGCTATTACCAGAGAATGTCTGCTTTTACTCTTCTGCTTCTTCTTCTTCCTCCACTTCTTCTTCTTTATGGCGGTTGGTAAACCAGTTTAAGGTGCATTTCCGCCACCTACTGGGACGGGAGTGTGAAGCCTCGATAAACGAAAGGGAAAAAAATAAATCAAATAAAATGAAAAAGAAAAAAAAAGACGAAATCCTTCTAATAAACTCTGTATCTCTTAAATATTTTAAAATCAAATTATACACCAAACCGTTTCTGTGCATTCTGAATATTATTAACTGTAAAGCTTCTGTGCAATGCGTGCATAAGCAGATTGCATAGAACATAGCTTGAACAGCACTTTGGAATGAGTTAGTTATTGAATGCATTGAACTAAAACAAAATTGCATATTACTTTGATCGTATTTGCAATGCAATTCCTAGCAAATTCCATTGCATATCTCCCTAATGAGCTAGTTCTTGAATCCATTACAATGCAACAAAGGACACATTTACTAATATGTAATTTTTCAATGCAAAGCGCTTGATCATCTGTGCAATGCGTGCATAAACAGATTGCATGGAACATGGCTTGAACGCACTTTGGAATGAGTTAGTTATTGAATGCATTGAACTAAAACAAAATTGCATGTAACTTATTCTTCAATGCACAGCCTTTGATCGTATTTACAATGCAATGCCTAGCAAATTCCATTGCATATCTCTCTAATGAGCTACTTCTTGAATCCATTACAATGCAACAAGGACATATTTACTAATATGTAATTTTTTAATGCAAAGCACTTGATCGTCTGTGCAATGCGTGCATAAGCAGATTGCATGGAACATAGCTTGAACGCACTTTGGAGTATAGTTATTGAATGCTTTGAACTAAAACAAAATTGCATATAGCTTATTCTTCAATGCACAGCCTTTGTTCGTATTTACAATGCAATGCCTAGCAAATTCCATTGCATATCTCTCTAATTGAGCTAACTCTTGAATCCATTACAATGCCAACAAAGGACATATTTACTAATATGGAATTTTTCAATGCAAAGCGCTTGATCGTCTGTGCAATGCGTGCATAAGCAGATTGCATGGAACATAACTTGAACGCACTTTGGAATGAATTAGTTATTGAATGCATTGAACTAAAACAAAATTGCATGTAACTTATTCTTCAATGCACAACCTTTGATCGTATTTACAATGCAATGCCTAGCAAATTCCATTGCATATCTCTCTAATGAGCTAGTTCTTGAATCCATTACAATGCAACAAAGGACAAATACACTAATATGGAATTTTTCAATTCAAATCGCTTGACCTTATGTGCAATGCGTGCTTAAGCAGATTGCATGGAACAAAGTTTGAACGCACTTTGGAATTAGTTAGTTATTGAATGCATTGAACTAAAACAAAATTGCATATGCTTATTCCTCAATGCACAGACTTTGATCGTATTTACAATGCAATGCCTAGAAAATACCATTGCATATTTCTCTAATGAGCTAGTTTTTGAATCCATTACAATGCAACAAAGGACATATGTAATTTTTCAATGCAAAGCGCTTGATCGTCTGTGCAATGCGTGCATAAGCAGATTTCATGGAACATAGCTTGAACGTACTTTGGATAGAAATTATTGAATGCATTGAACTAAAACAAAATTGCATATAACTTATTCCTCAATGCACAGCCTTTGATCTTATTTACAATGCAATGCCAAGCAAATACCATTTCATATCTCTCTAATGAGCTAGTTCTAGAATCCATTACAATGCGACAAAGAACATATTTACTAATATGTAATTTTTCAATGCAAAGCGCTTGAAGAATAAGTATATGTAATTTTGTTTTAGTTCAATGCATTCAATAACTAACTCATTCCAAAGTGCGTTCAAGCTTTGTTCCATGCAATCTGCTTATGCACGCATTGCACATTAGGTCAAGCGATTTGCATTGAAAAATTCCATATTAGTATATTTGCCCTTTGTTGCATTGTAATGGATTCAAGAATTAGCTCATTAGAGAGATATGCAATGGAATTTGCTAGGCATTGCATTGTAAATACGATCAAAGGCTGTGCATTGAAGAATAAGTTACATGCAATTTTGTTTTAGTTCAATGCATTCAATAACTAATTCATTCCAAAGTGCGTTTAAGCTATTTTCAACTAAAACAAAATTGCAAATAACTCATTCCTCAATGCACAGCCTTTGATCGTATTTACAATGCAATGCCTAGCAAATACCATTGCATATCTCTCTAATGAGCTAGTTCTTGAATCCATTACAATGCAACAAAGGACATATTTACTAATATGTAATTTTTCAATGCAAAGCGCTTGATCGCATAGCTTGAACGCACTTTTTAATGAGTTAGTTATTAAATGCATTGAACTAAAACAAAATTGCAAATAACTTATTCTTCAATGCACAGCCTTTGATCGTATTTACAATGCAATGCCTAGCAAATTCCATTGCATTCTCTCTAATGAGCTAGTTCTTGAATCCATTAAAATGCAACAAAGAACATATTTACTAATATGTAATTTTTCAATGCAAAGTACTTGATCGTCTGTGCAATGCGTGCATAAGCAGATTGCATGGAACTTAGCTTGAACGCACTTTGGAATGAGTTAGTTATTGAATGCATTGAACTAAAACAAAATTGCATGTAACTTATTCTTCAATGCACAGCCTTTGATCATATTTACAATGCAATGCCTAGCAAATTCCATTGCATATCTTTCTAATGAGATAGCTCTTGAATCCATTACAATACAACAAGGACATATTTACTAATATGTAATTTTTCAATGCAAAGCACTTGATCGTCTGTGCAATGCGCGCATAAGCAGATTGCATGGAACATAGCTTGAACGCACTTTGGAATGAGTTAGTTATTGAATGCATTGAACTAAAACATAATTGCATATAACTTATTCCTCAATGCACAGCCTTTGATCTTATTTACAATGCAATGCCAAGCAAATACCATTTCATATCTCTCTAATGAGCTAGTTCTAGAATCCATTACAATGCGACAAAGAACATATTTACTAATATGGAATTTTTCAATGCAAAGCGCTTGAAGAATAAGTATATGCAATTTTGTTTTAGTTCAATGCATTCAATAACTAACTCATTCCAAAGTGCGTTCAAGCTTTGTTCCATGCAATCTGCTTATGCACGCATTGCACATAAGGTCAAGAGATTTGCATTGAAAAATTCCATGTTAGTATATTTGCCCTTTGTTGCATTGTAATGGATTCAAGAATTAGCTCATTAGAGAGATATGCAATGGAATTTGCTAGGCATTGCATTGTAAATACGATCAAAGGCTGTTCATTGAAGAATAAGTTACATGCAATTTTGTTTTAGTTCAATGCATTCAATAACTAATTCATTCCAAAGTGTGTTCAAGCTATGTTCCACTAAAACAAAATTGCAAATAACTTATTCTTCAATGCACAGCCTTTGATCGTATTTACAATGCAATGCCTAGCAAATTCCATTGCATATCTCTCTAATGAGCTTTTTCTTGAATCCATTAAAATGCAACAAAGAACATATTTACTAATATGTAATTTTTCAATACAAAGCGCATGATCGTCTGTGCAATGCGTGCTTAAGCAGATTGCATAGAACATAGCTTGAACGCACTTTGGAATGAGTTAGTTATTGAATACATTGAACTAAAACAAAATTGCATATAACTTATTCTTCATTGCACAGCCTTTGATCGTATTTACAATGCAATGCCTAGCCAATTCCATTGCATATCTCTCTAATGAGCTAATTCTTGAATCCATTACAATGCAACAAGGACATATTTACTAATATGTAATTTTTTAATGCAAAGCACTTGATCGTCTGTGCAATGCGTGCATACGCAGATTGCAAGGAACATAGCTTGAACGCACTTTGGAATGAGTTAGTTATTGAATTTATTGAACTAAAATAAAATTGCATGTAAGTTATTCTTCAATGCACAGCCTTTGATCGTATTTATTTACAATGCAATGCTGAGCAAATTCCTTTGCATATCTCTCTAATGAACTAGCTCTTGAACCCATTACAATGCAACAAAGGACATATTTACTAATATGGAATTTTTCAATGCAAAGCGCTTGATCGTCTGTGCAATGCAGATTGCAAGGAATATAGCTTGAACGCACTTTGGAATGAGTTAGTTATTGAATGCATTGAACTAACGCACTTTGGAAAGAGTTAGTTATTGAATGCATTGAACTAAAACAAAATTGCATATAACTTATTCTTCAATGCACAGCCTTTGATCGTATTTACAATGCAATGCCTAGCAAATTCCATTGCATATCTCTCTAATGAGCTAGTTCTTGAATCCATTACAATGCAACAAAGGACATATTTACAAACGTAATTTTTCAATGCAAAGCACTTGATCGTCTGTGCAATGCTTGTATAAGCAGATTGCATGGAACTTAGCTTGAACGCACTTTGGAATGAATTAGTTATTGAATGCACTGAACTAAAACAAAATTGCATATAACTTATTCTTCAATGCACAGCCTTTGATCGTTTTTACAATACAATGCCTAGCAAATTCCATTGCAAATATCTCTAATGAGCTAGTTCTTGAATCCTTTACAATTCAACAAAGGACATATTTACTTATATGGAATTTTTCAAGGCAAATCGCTTGATCTTTTGTGTAATGCGTGCATAAGCAGATTGCATGGAACATAGCTTGAACGCACTTTGGAATGAGTTACTTATTGAATGCATTGAACTAAAACAAAATTGAACATATCTCTGGCCAAAGGGTCCTCAACATGGTTTTTTTTTTTTTTTTTTTTTTTTACTATATAAACTCATGGACACCTTCTGATTTTACGTCAGCCATACCAGCAGTCTATTTTTGACCTAATGAACATATTTTTAGCCAAGGAGTCCATTTTGAACTTTCTAAACATTCTCATTGACTATTTCATATGTTACATCACCCAGCCCATATTTGTGTTACATGTGTGTCCTGTGGTTCCCCATTCTTTGTGTATTTGGTTCAGTCCTGTTTCTAGTTTCCCGCTCCTCGTTTGTATTCAGTCCCTTCACCTGTGTTTGGTTAATTTGCCCCAGCTGTGCCTTGTTCCCCTAGTCTGTTCTAGTGTATTTAAACCCTGTGTTCTCCTCACTCATGGTCCGTTCTCGTTGATGTATAGTGTGGTTACTGTTTCCCTGAATTATTTGATTAAATTCCTGTTGACCGGGTTTCCTTGTCTCCTTGTGCTTCCTGGGCACCACACTACCGTAACAGAAGAACGGACCTTAAAAAAAGAAGAAGAAGGTGAAGAACTTTATGGCAGAAGACAAACTCCTCTTCATTTCCCAGAATGGGCGATCGTTGGAGGGGTATGTGGAAGAGTTCCTGAGTCTTTCTCATCAGGTGAGCTGGGGTAACTCTACTATTAATGCCTGCTTCCGGATGGGACTGGATGATGGTAAATTATTCAGATTTATCTCCCCTGATGATTGTTACAGGTCAATCCCTGACTTCATTAACTATATCCTAGAATTACATGGTTCTAATTTCTTTGTTGATATAGTAGAAAACAATCAAAATCATCCAGTCCCTACCCACAAGCATGTGGATGCCCCAGTTCATCCTGAACCAGCACATTTCACATACCTCTCCAAGGGTTCGAAGTCCTCCGGCTCATCCGAGATGGTCTCAGGGGAAGATCTGGCGAGTCCAACCCAGTCCGTAATCCACTTCAGCCCCACCGAGACCGCCCAGGGTCCAGAGCCTCATCCTGCAGAGACCGTCCAGCCTGAGAGCGTCCAGCCTGAGCCCGTTGCCTGCCCGCCAGCGCCTGAGCCCGTTGCCTGCCCGCCAGCGCCCGTTGCCTGCCCGCCAGCGCCTGAGCCCGTTGCCTGCCCGCCAGAGCCTGAGCCCGTTGCCTGCCCGCCAGCGCCTGAGCCCGTTGCCTGCCCGCCAGCGCCTGAGCCCGTTGCCTGCCCGCCAGCGCCTGAGCCCGTTGCCTGCCCGCCAGCGCCTGAGCCCGTTGCCTGCCCGCCAGCGCCTGAGCCCGTTGCCTGCCCGCCAGCGCCTGAGCCCGTTGCCTGCCCGCCAGCGCCTGAGCCCGTTGCCTGCCCGCCTGCGCCTGAGCCCGTTGCCTGCCCGCCAGCGCCTGAGCCCGTTGCCTGCCCGCCAGCGCCAGCGCCTGAGCTCCACGCCAGCCCTGCCGAGCCTGAGCTCCACGCCAGCGATCCCGAGCCTACTCCGCTGGTCCCGTCCAGCACCGATCCCGAGCCCACTCCGCTGGTCCCGTCCAGCACCGATCCCGAGCCTACTCCGCTGGTCCCGTCCAGTCCCGAGCCTATCCCTGAGCATGTTCCTGAGCCGGTTACTCTCCCCAAGAAAATTTTGGGGGGGGGATATAGGACTCCGCCATGGCCACCTGGAAAAAATAATCCACCCTGGGCCCCTGCGCTACCTGATCCACCCTGGGCCCCTGCGCTACCGGCTCCGCCCTGGCCACGCCCTCAGCCTGCTCCGCCCTGGCCACGCCCTCAGCCTGCTCCGCCCCGGCCACGCCCTCAGCCTGCTCCGCCCCGGCCACGCCCTCAGCCTGCTCCGCCCTGGCCACGCCCTCAGCCTGCTCCGCCGTGTCCACGTCCACGTCCTGCTCCGCCCTGGAGGCTTCCTGCTCTGGATAGGCCTCGCCCTGGTCTGCCTCCAGGGCGCCCACCCCCCCACCCCATTGAAGTTCTACGGCGCGAGGTCGCGCCTTTTCGGGAGGGGGCGTAATGTTATATGTGTGTCCTGTGGTTCCCCATTCTTTGTGTATTTGGTTCAGTCCTGTTTCTAGTTTCCCGCTCCTCGTTTGTATTCAGTCCCTTCACCTGTGTTTGGTTAATTTGCCCCAGCTGTGCCTTGTTCCCCTAGTCTGTTCTAGTGTATTTAAACCCTGTGTTCTCCTCACTCATGGTCCGTTCTCGTTGATGTATAGTGTGGTTACTGTTTCCCTGAATTATTTGATTAAATTCCTGTTGACCGGTTTTCCTTGTCTCCTTGTGCTTCCTGGGTACCACACTACCGTAACAATTTGCCCATTGAAAATATTTCTGACCAAATGGTCCCTAAAAAGCAACTTACTATATGTTCTCAAAGACTCTTTCTGTTGTTAAATCAACAATACAGTAGTCCATATTTGAACTTCTGAACATATATCTGGCCAAACGATCCTCGGTCATGAACTTCTATAAATTCTCTTAGGGTAGGTTTAGAATCAATCTCATCTGCGGACCCTTTATAACCCTTTATGGCTGATATACACAGAAGAAGTCTATGAATTTATATTGTGAAAAATATATATATTGAGGACCCTTTGGCCAGTAATATGTTCAGAAGGTCAAATATGGACTAAATTTTAAGGTTTTTAAAAATATAAACTCAGACTCCTTCTGACGCTAAATCAGCAGGACAGATGTACATATTTGCTGCATATATTTCTTGTTAAAAAAGTACTTACAATGACTATGTCAAAAATATTCAAGATCGAATTCTCTTTGGATGTGTTCAGTAGGTAAAAAATGGGCTCCTGTATGGCTGAGGTAACATCAGAAGGAATCTATGAGTTTATGGAGTAAAAATCTTTTTTTAGGACACTTTAGCCAGAGATATTTTCAATGGATCAAATATGGAATATTGTACGACTGAAACAACATAAGAAAGAGTATTGAAGTATGTGTAGGATGATCAAGATTGAGTCGTCTTTTTCCAGAAATATGTACAGTAGGTCAAATATGGACTTCCTGGGTGATTTAACAAAAGAAAGAACATTTTTGCCCAGAAGAATTTTCAATGGGTCAAAATTGAACTTATTTCTGGTCAAAGGTTCCTCAAAAAGTTTAAAACAATATAAACTTTTAGACTCCTTCTGATGTTATATTTAGATAGGTCAATTTTGACCTCCAGGAACACATTTATGCCACATTTCCAGAAGAAAATGTGAAGTGGAGCTTGAAGCGGCAAATCTCAGCACCCGGTTGCTAGGGTGTTCTGGGAGGTTGCTACGGTGTTCTGGGTGGTTGCTAGGTGTTTTTTAGGGTATTCTGGGTGGTTGCTATGGTGTTGCTATGTGGTTGCTAGAGTATTTTGGGTGGTTGCGAAGGTGTTCTGGGTGGTTGCTAGGGTGTTGCTAGGTGGTTGCTGGGGTGTTCTGGATGGTTGCTAGGGTGTTGCCAGATGGTTGCTGGGGTGTTCTGGTTTGTTTCTAGGGTGTTCTGGGTGGTTGCTAGGCTGTTGCTTGGTGGTTGCTAGGGTGTTCTGGTTGGTTGGAGATTTACTTCTCATGATGTCATTTCAGCCAGAAAAATATTTGACCTATTGAACATGTTTCTGGCCCAAAAGTACTTGATCTTGAACTTTCCATACATACTCATAGACTCCAGCAGATGCTTCCTAAGCCATAGAGAAGTCCATATCTGACCTATTGAACTCATTTCTGGTCAAAGGTTCCTCAAAAGGTTTTAAACAATATAAACGTATAGACTCCTAATGTTAAACTAGCTATACATAGGTCAATTTTTGACCTCCAGAAACACATTTATGGTCCACGGGTATTTGATGTTTGGGTTAATATACCGAGAGCTTTGCTTCTCATGATGTCATTTCAGCCAGAAAGATATTTGACCTACTGAACATGTATCTGGCTCAAAAGTACTTGAGCTTGTACTTTCCATTCATACTCCATAGACTCCAACAGATGCTTCCTAAGCCATATCTGAAGTCCATATCTGACATATTGAACTCATTTCTGGTCAAAGGTTCCTCAAAAAGTTTAAAACAATATAAACTTTTAGACTCCTTCTGATGTTATATTAGATATACATAGTTCAATTTTGACCTCCAGGAACACATTTATGGCACATTTCCAGAAGAAAATGTGAAGTGGAGCTTGAAGAGGCAAATCTCAGCACCCGGTTGCTAGGGTATTCTGGGAGGTTGCTACGGTGTTCTGGGTGGTTGCTAGGGTGTTGCTAGGTGGTTTCTAGGGTGTTCTGGGTGGTTGCAAGGGTGTTGCTAGGTGGTTGCTAGGGTGGTCTGGTTGGTTGCTAGGGTGTTGCTAAGGTGTTCTGGGTGGTTGCTAGGGAGTTGCTAGAGTGTTTCTAGGGTGTTCTGGGTGGTTGCTAGGGTGTTTTAGGTGTTTACTATGGTAGTCTGTGTGGTTGCAATTGTGTTTCTAGGTGGTTGGTAGTGTCCAAATTACTATAGAGTTTTTATAATGTTTTTTGCAATTGATTTATATATCATCAAAAGGAGTCCATAAGTTTTTCAGAAATAATTTCAATAGGTCAGATGTGGACAATTCTATATGGCCTAGGAACCATCAAAAGGAGTTTATGAGTATGTAGAAGGTTCAAGATCAAGTACACATGGGCAAGAAATATAGTCTGAAGGTCAAATATCTGTCTGGCTAAAATAACATGATAAGAGGTCATTCTGTATAGTATCCTGATTTTCAAAAAACACTTTAGCCAGAAATATGTTCAGTAGTTAAAATAAGGACTCTTGTATGGCTTCAGTAACATCAAAAGGAGTTAATGAGTATGTTTAGAATGTTCAAGATCAAGTACTCGTGGGCCAGAACTATGTTCAGTAGGTCAAAAAGGAACCTATCTATAGCTCATGTAATATCAGAAGGAGTCTAAAAATTTTTCTTGTTTAAAAACTTTTGAGGACCCTTTGACCAGACATGAGTTAAATACTTAAGATATGGACATTCTATATGGCTTAAGAAGCATCAAAAGGAGTCTATGAGAATTTATAGAAAGTTCGAGACCTAGTACTCGTCGGCCAGGACTATGTTTGTGGGTCAAAGAGGAATCTCTGGGCCTAGGAAGAAGTCTAAGAAGTAGCATAAGAAGTAGTCTATTTAGTATGTATAGAAAGTTCAATATCAGGGACTCGTGGGACAGATATATGTTTAGTCCGTCAAATATCTTCTTGCTCATAAAACATCATAAGTAGTAAATATCAATGTATAGTCACCTAATGATCTTTTTAAAGTACCCTTTGACCAAAAATGAGTTCAATGGGTCATATATAAACAATCCATATGGCTAATGTGTTCATTAGGTAAAATAAGGACTATGTATGGCTTCAGTAACATCAAGAGGAGTCAATGAGCATGTTTAGAAAGTTTAAGATCTAGTACTCGTGGGCCAGATCTATGTTCAGTAGGTCAAATAGGAACCTTTGTACAGCTTATATATCATCAAAAGGTGTCTATAAGCTTATATTGTTTATAAACTTTTGAGGACCCTTTTACCAGAAATGAGCTCAATAGCTATACTACGCACTGTAAAGCTCATGTGATGTTTTCTCGTCTGTGCACAAATGAATTAGTTTGTAAAATAGAAATGCATGCAAAATCACGTCATATCTTTTCATTGCAACGAGGAACAAGTTAGATATGTCATGCAATGCACTGAAACACATCTTAGGTGTTTTCTTTTCATTGCACAGAGGTTAGTTATTGCGTGCATGCATAACGAGGAACAAGTTAGATATGTCATGCAATGCAATGAAACACATGTTAGATGTTTTCTTTTCATTGCACAGCGGTTAGTTATTGCGTGCATAAGCATAATGAGGAACAAGTTAGATAAGTCATGCAATGCAATGAAACACCTCTTAGGTGTTTTCTTTTCAATGCACAGAGGTTAGTTATTGCGTGGATGGGCATAACGAGGAACAAGTTAGATATATCATGCAATGTGATGAAACACATCTTAAGTGTTTTCTTTTCATTGCACAGAGGTCAGTTATTGCGTGCATGCTTAACGAGGATCAAGTTAGTCAGATATGTCATGCAATGCCAGGGTTCTCAAGTTTGAGCAAAAGCTTGGAGTGAGATCACATGCGGTTAGGGGAGGAGCCATAATGAAGCCCCGCCTCCAATTTTACCCATTGTTCATAATTAACCAGAAAAAATTGAAATTATAACAATTAGTAAATCTGATAAATGACAGAGCAATTCATCACATCAAATATACTCTTTAATGCAGTATTACAAATATAGCTAACCAAAAATATAACAAATTGCTCCAAACAGTTTCAAACAAATCTTTAAAAATTGCATTTTGAATGCGTCTTCTAGACGAATGATTTATTGTGTGGTGGGACATTGAGAACAAATGGACAGATTAGAGTGCACCACCTCTTCCACTGTCTCCTCCTCTAATCTGGCATCCTTTTTAGGGGGCTTACCCTTTGGTGCCCAAAATGACAAAATATCTTTCTGCTTTTTTCTGACATCTTTGAAAAATACAAATGCAACATTATGACAATGATTAAATATTAAGCCTACCCAGAGCAATCTGCTGTAATACATCCTTAATGTAACTAGAAAGACTATTAATATTACAGTATAATATAATTTAAAATAAAATGAGTAAATCTTCATTCCTTTCCATACCCACTAACATTAGTTAGTTTCAGATAACGTAAGATAGCCAAACTGAGCCTGGTTGCAAAGTAGTTGTAGAGTTTTTGACTGCATCAATAATAATGTACGATGGGCATTATATTAAATGTTCTAGCCTAAAAATGTTAGACGAGCTTCTTCCAACTTACCTTCTTCTCCATCATCACGACACATGTGTTGCGCGATGTTGTTGGTTACCTAGTAACGAACGTACGGTGGCCGAGGATGTTCCGTCCATTTCCGTGTGTTCGCGCTACTGAATGACATGTCATTGTATAGACGAATCCGGCGAAACTACCGGAAGTAAGCGGGGCGCCATTACTGAGCTGTTGCTGGGTAGCGTTGCGCCATTGCCTCCTATTGTTTTAGTTGCAACTTGCATCCACTGGAATAAACAGCCCGCGATTTACGACTGTCACTAACGTTACAACGTTATCCCTTGTATAATATTGAGTGGGTAAACAGTTTCCGTTATAAATTGTTTCAATGGTGGCAGTAAAATTTCAATTTTGAAGAGAAAACACTGTGAATACCCCGGGTCGACTGCCCCTGTCTGGTGCCGTACGGTTTACAGATTTCCTGGGCGAGTACAAGATGTGGACATTCGAGTATAATAACAATTATTTAATGACATAAGTAAAAAATATATAATAATATGATATAGTGATCAGCAAAATCTCCTCTCTTGCTATTTTTTCTATTCAATTAACATGCTATGGTCATTAAATGGCTTTTCTGAGCTAAATGTAACGTTATGTGACATAATTGTTCTCCTGCTATTATATTGACCTCTTTCCATGGTTTAGAAACACTAATTGGTCGATATTATGTATACTTTCTAGCTGTAACGCTACCTTACCCTTGCCCGTTGCAATGTGAAAATGAGATAAATAATGGACACAAATGAAAAACATGAATTTGTTTATTTGATTTCATTCATTTATTTATTTATTGATGCCAAATGGACAGATCTTTTTATAGTTTCATCGTTAGCAAACGTTAGCCTAGCTAGCTTGCCAAGCTATTTTCATAAATAACGTTAATCTGTAAGATCGTTTGTACCTTCATCTGTGACTGGAGGCCACTGCAGTCACAGATCAAACCAACAAGTCATTCTGCCTGGCTGTAGCTGTCATCGAGGGTGAGTTCACGTTATCACCGAGGTTTGTTTACATACCGGTGCATATGTCTATATGCCTGTGTAACAGCTCAGTAATGGCGTCGCCACAAGATGGCAGCCTACACAGAACGCTCGTCGGATTCGTCTATAGATCAGTGGTGCACGCAGCGCGCATATATGTTGCCTAGTAACGAACGCAATCTGGCGGAGATACGCGCTGGCGGCAGGAAACTTCACTTTGTTTGCCTGCGCCTCGTATACAACGTTAGAAAGCTTTCAGCCAGGACAACTTGGTTGGCATTGCCTTTTCAGCGTGAGAAATACACAGTGTGGCGTGTGAGCGTGTGAACCGGTCGAAATGGGTGTGTCTTACGGCCAATGCGTGAGACTTGAGAACCCTGTGCAATGCAATGAAACACATCTTAGGTGTTTTCTTTTCACTGCATAGATGTTAGTTATTGCGTGCATAGGCATAACGAGGAACATGTTAGATATGTCATGCAATGCGATGAAACACATCTTAGGTGTTTTCTTTTCATTGCACAGAGGTTAGTTATTGCGTGCATAAGCATAACGAGAAACAAGTTATATCTATCATGCAATGCAATGAAACACATCTTAGGTGTTTTCTTTTCATTGCACAGATTTTAGTTATTGCGTGCATATGCATAACGAGGAACAAGTTACATAGGTCATGCAATGCGATGAAATACATCTTAGGTGTTTTCTTTTCATTGCACACAGATTAGTTATTGCGTGCATATGCATAAAGAGGAACAAGTTAGATAGGTCATGCAATGCAATGAAACACATCATAAGTGTTTTCTTTTCATTGCACAGAGGTTAGTTATTGCGTGCACATGCATAACGAGGAACAAGTTATATCTATGATGCAACGCAATGAAACACATCTTAGGTGTTTTCTTTTCATTGCACAGAGGTTAGTTATTGCGTGCACATGCATAACGAGGAACAAATTAAATATGTCATGCAATGCGATGAAACACATCTTAGGTGTTTTCTTTTCATTGGACAGAGGTTAGTTATCGCGTGCATGTGCAATGCAATCATAAAGCACAAGCATTGCAAATCTCTTAGTTGCACAAAGGAACAAGTTAGTGTATGTATTGTAAAGCGATCGCTCTTGTGATGTTTTCTGTCAAAACACAAATTAATTAGTTGTAGATTGGAAATGCATGGAAAAGCACACGTGTTTTATCTTTTCTTTTCATTGCAAAGAAGAATAAGTTAGAAAATGTAAGCATTGCAATGAAACAACACACGTTATCCAGTCAAAGCAATAAGGAAGGGTTTAGTTCTTGAATGCAATAAAGTGCATATTACATATATGTTATTTTTGATGCACAACGTTCTTCATGCACAATCCACATCTCTTCATTGCACAAAGCAACGATTAATGTTTTATTGCAATGCATAAAATATCGAACTTGTTCCTCTTTGCAATGAAAAGAAAATTTATGCAGGTGTTTTCGGATGCATTTCTATTTTACAAACTAGATTGTTTGTGCACAGACGAGAAAACATCACGTTTTGCCTTTTCATTGCAACGAAGAACAAGTTAGATTGTTATGCAGTCCAATGAAACATATTAGGTGTTTTCTTTTCATTGCACAGAGAAACATGTTAGTTATTGCGTGCATATTCTTTAAAGCACAACGGTAGACGTTAGATGTGTTTTCGTTGAACAACGGAATGAGTTAATTATTGCCTGCGTTGTAAGAAAACAGCTAATAGCAACGATATCTCTTCATCACAGAAATGCAACAACTAATGCAATTATTTCCCTTGTTACAAAACACATGCATTACACATCTCTTTGTTGCACAAAGGAACGAGTAAGTTATTGCATTGCACGACCGCTCAAGTGATGTTTTTTCGTCAGTGCATAAAAGAATTAGTAGTAGAATCCATGCGAAAGAGTCAAAGGGTCCTCAAAGGTTTTAATAAATATTAACTTATTGACTTTTGATTATTTATAAGCTATAGATAGGTTCCTTTTTGTCCTAGTGAACATATTTCTGGTCTATGTTTCCTCAAAAGTTTTTAAATAATTTCAACTGATAGAATCACTCTGATGTTATATACATAGGTTCCTTTTTGACCTACTGAACATATTTCTGGCCCAAAAGTACTTGATCTTAAACTTTCCAAACATACTCATAGACTCCAATAGATGCTTCCTAAGCCATAGAGAACGGAGCCATTGAACTCATTTCTGGTCAAAGGTTCCTCAAAAGGTTTTAAACAATATAAACTTATAGACACCTGATGTTACATTAGCTATACATAGGTCAATTTTTGACCTCTAGAAACACATTTATGGTCCACGGGTATTTGATGTTTGGGTTAATATACCGAGAGCTTTGCTTCTCATGATGTCATTTCAGCCAGACAAATATTTGACCTACTGAACATGTATTGAACTCATTTCTGGTCAAAGGTTCCTCAAAAAGTTTAAAATAATATAAACTTTTAGACTCCTTCTGATGTTATATTAGATATACATAGGTCAATTTTGACCTCCAGGAACACGTTTATGGCACATTTCTTGAAGAAAATGTGAAGTGGAGCTTGAAGCGGCAAATCTCAGCACCCGGTTGCTAGGGTGTTCTGGGAGGTTGCTACGGTGTTCTGGGTGGTTGCTAGGTGTTTTTTTAGGGTATTCTGGGTGGTTGCTGTGGTGTTGCTATGCGGTTGCTAGGGTATTCTGGGTGGTTGCGAAGGTGTTCTGGGTGGTTGTTAGGGTGTTGCTAGGTGGTTGCTGGGGTGTTCTGGGTGGTTGCTAGGGTGTTGCCAGATTGTTGCTGGGGTGTTCTGGTTTGTTTCTAGAGTGTTTTGGGTGGTTGCTAGGCTGTTGCTTGGTGGTTGCTAGGGTGTTCTGGTTGGTTGGAGATTTACTTCTCATGATGTCATTTCAGTCAGAAAAATATTTTACCTACTGAACATGTTTCTGGCCCAAAAGTACTTGATCTTGAACTTTCCATACATACTCATAGACTATGTAATATAGCATTCTGATGTTATATTACATAGGTCAATTTTTGACCTCCATGAACACTTTTATGGCCCACGGGTTCTTGATCTGTGGGTTAATATACCGAGAGATTACATCTCATGATGTCATTTCAGCCAGAAAAATATTTTACCTACTGAACATGTTTCTGGCCCGAAAGTACTTGACCTTGTACTTTCCATTCATACTCATAGACTCCAACAGATGCTTCCTAAGCCATAGAGAAATCCATATCTGACATATTGAACTCATTTCTGGTCAAAAGTTTCTCAAAAAGTTTAAAAAAATATAAACTTTTAGACTCCTTCTGATGTTATATTAGATATACATAGGTCAATTTTGACCTCCAGGAACACGTTTATGGCACATTTCTAGAAGAAAATGTGAAGTGGAGCTTGAAGCGGCAAATCTCAGCACCCGGTTGCTAGGGTGTTCTGGGAGGTTGCTACGGTGTTCTGAGTGGTTGCTAGGTGTTTTTTTAGGGCATTCTGGGTGGTTGCTATGGTGTTGCTAGGCGGTTGCTAGGGTATTCTTGGTGGTTGCGAAGGTGTAATGGGTGGTTGCTAGGGTGTTGCTAGGCGGTTGCTGGGGTGTTCTGGGTGGTTGCTAGGGTGTTGCCAGATGGTTGCTGGGGTGTTCTGGTTTGTTTCTAGGGTGTTCTGGGTGGTTGCTAGGCTGTTGCTTGGTGCTTGCTAGGGTTTTCTTGTTTGTTGGGGATTTACTTCTCATGATGTCGTTTCAGTCAGAAAAATATTTTACCTACTGAACATGTTTCTGTTCCAAAAGTTTCCATAAAGACTCATAGACTCCAATAGATACTTCCTAAGCCATAGAGAAGTCCATATCTGACCTATTGAACTCATTTCTGGTTACTCAAAATAGTTTAAAACAATATAAACGTATAGATACCTTCTGATGTTATATTAGCTATACATAGGACAATTTTTGACCTCCAGGAACACATTTATGGCCCATGGGTACTGGATCAGTGGGTGAGTATACCGAGAGATTCACTTCTCATGATGCCATTTCAGCCAGAAAAATATTTTACCTACTGAACATGTTTCTGGCCCAAAAGTACTTGATCTTGAACTTTCCATACATACTCATAGATGCCAACAGATGCTTCCTAAGCCATAGCGAAGTCCATATCTGACCTATTGAACTCATTTCTGGTCAAAGGTTCCTCAAAAAGTTTTAAACAATATAAACTTTTAGACTCCCTCTGGTGTTATAGTCAGAAGGAGTCTGACTATAACATCAGATAAAATAGATACATAGATAACTATAACATCAGATTAAATAGATATATAGATACATTTTTGACCTCCAGGAACACATTTATGGCACATTTCCAGAAGAAAATGTGAAATGGAGCTTGAAGCGGCAAATCTCACCACCCGGTTGCTAGGGTGTTCTGGGTTGTTGCTACGGTGTTCTGGGTGGTTGCTAGGTTGTTTTTTAGGGTATTCTGGGTGGTTGATATACCGTTGCTAGAGTATTCTGGCTGGTTGCTAAGGTGTTCTGGGTGGTTGCTAGGGTGTTGCTAGGCGGTTGCCGGGGTGTTTTGGGAGGTTGCTAGGGTGTTGCTAGGTAGTTGCTGGGGTGTTCTGGTTTGTTGCTAGGGTGTTGCTAGGTGGTTGCTAGGTGGTTGTTGGGTGTTCTGGTTGATTGGAGATTTACTTCTCATGATGTCATTTAAGGCAGAAAAATATTTTATCTACTGAACATGTTTCTGTCCCAAAAGTTCTTGATCTTGGACTCTCCATACAGACTCATAGACTCCAATAGATGCTTCCTAAGCCATAGAGAAGTCCATATCTGACCTATTGAACTCATTTCTGGTTCCTCAAAATAGTTTAAAACAATTTAAACTTATAGATTCCTTCTGATGTTATATTAGCTATACATAGGACAATTTTTGACCTCCAGGAACACATTTATGGCCCATGGGTACTGGATCTGTGGGTGAGTATACCGGGAGATTTACTTCTCATGATGTCATTTCAGCCAGACAAATATGTGACCTCCTTCTGATGTTATATAAGATAAACATTGGTCAATTATATTAGATATACATAGGTCAATTTTTTAACCTCCAGGAACACATTTATGCCCCACGGGTATTTGATCTGTGGGTTAATATACGATAGATTTACTTCTCATGATGTCATTGAACTCATTTCTGGTTAAAGGTTCCTCAAAAAGTTTAAAATAATATAAACTTTTAGACTCCTTCTGATGTTATATTAGATATACATAGGTCAATTTTTGACCACCAGGAACACATTTATGGCACATTTCCAGAAGAAAATGTGAAGTTGAGCCTGAAGTGGCAAATCTCACCACCCGGTTACTAGGGTGTTCTGGGTGGTTGCTAGATGGTTGTTAGGGTATTCTGGGTGGTTGCTATGGTGTTTTTATGCGGTTGCCAGGGTATTCTGGGTGGTTGCTAAGGTGCTAATGTTGCTAGGTTGTTGCTAGGCTGTTGCCAGGTTGTTCTGGATTGTTGATAGGGTGTTTGCTCTGTGGTTGCTGGGGTGTTCTTGTTTGTTGGTGGGGGTTTCTGGGTGGTTGCTAGGGTGTTTTAGGTCGTTACTATGGTATTCTGGGTTGTTGCTATGGTGTTACCAGGTGGTTGGTAGTGTTAATGTGGCGACCAGACGCAGAAACAGAGACACTAAAGAAATGGACCAACTACGCCACCCTGGAGGCTCACCCTGCGGGCCGTGATGTGTAGGCTAATGCATAAGCACATAGGGGAACACAAGGGGTGAGCCGGTTGTGATGGAACTCCCGATAGTGTGGCTTCTATAGGAGAGCTATGAGTACTAGACCGCCAGAATTTTAGCCTGTAAGGCTGGAACTTCCAAGTTATAAAATCTGACAAAAGTGGAGGGGGAGGCCCATCCCGCAGCCACACAAATGTCGTGAATGGAAATCCCGCAGGACCATGCCCACGATGAGGCCATGCCTCTGGTGGAATGAGCCCTGATGCCCAGAGGGCAAGGCAGGTCTTTAGCGGCATAAGCAGAGGCAATCGCGTCTACTATCCACCTGGATAGGGTCTGTTTCGAGGCAGCTAGTCCCTTGGCGCGGCCACCGAACGACACAAACAGCTGCTCCGAGCGTCTGAACGCGGCAACGCGTGTAGTGTACACTCTGAGAGCCCGAACCGGGCAGAGGCGGTCAGCGTCACGTTCACTATCGGATGCAGGCAGCGCCGATAGAGAGATCACTTGCGCCCTGAAAGGGGTACCAATCGCTTTTGGAACATAACCGTGTCTAGGTTTTAGAATGACTATGGAATCATTCGGTCCAAACTCTAGGCACGCGGCGCTCGAAGACAGCGCGTGAATGTCCCCCACACGTTTTACTGAGGCGAGTGCCGTCAGAAGAACGGTTTTTAACGAGAGGTATTTAAGCTCCACGGACTCAAGTGGTTCAAACGGTGGGGCTTTCAGAGCTTCCAGAACTATAGAAAGATCCCAGACCGGCACCGTAGGGGGGCGAGGGGGGTTCATCCTTCTGGCTCCCCTGAGGAAGCGGATGACTAGCTCGTCTTTGCCCAGAGACTGGGCGCGCCGGGGTTCAATGAACGCCGCGACGGCTGCCACGTAAACCTTAAGAGTGGATGGGGACCTGCCCTTATCCAGCATCTCCTGAAGGAACACTAGCAAAGACGACACCTCGCACGTCCGTGGGTCCAAATTTTTGTTGGTGCACCATTTGGAGAACACAGACCATTTTGCAGCGTAGAGCTTTCTGGTAGAATCCGCTCTGGCGTGTTTGATCGTGTTCATAACCCCTTCTGGCAACTCGACGCGTAGTCGTTGGTCACCCATGCATGAAGCGCCCAGCGCTGTGGATGGGGATGCCAGATCGAGCCGCGGGCTTGAGTGAGGAGATCTGCTCTGATTGGAATGGGCCACGGGGCTGTCTGTGACAGCCGCGTTAGCTCCGGGAACCAAATCTGATTCTCCCAGCGCGGGGCTATGAGGAGCACCGAGTGGCGTGAGTCCCTGATTCTCTGAATGACCTGCGGAAGCAGGGAAATCGGGGGAAAAGCATAGAGCGGGCGGTGGGGCCAATCCTGGGCTAGCGCGTCCTCGCTCCTTGAAAAGAATATTGGGCAGTGAGCGTTCTCTTCTGACGCGAAAAGATCTATCTCCGCTCTGCCGAATAGGCGCCACAGTGTTTGGACTGTTTGAGTGTGCAGGGACCATTCTCCGGGGGAGACCAGGTTCCTGGACAGCATGTCTGGGCCGTCGTTCAGGTGGCCCGGTACGTGCGTCGCTCTGAGCGAGAGCAGGTGACTCTGGGACCACAATAGGATGCGGCGTGTCAGACGAAAGAGATTCTTGGATCTGACGCCGCCCTGACGGTTGATGTATGATACCACGGCCATATTGTCGGAGCGAATCAGGACGTGGTGACCGTGTATGCGCGGGAGGAAAAACAGCAGCGCGTTCTCGACCGCGATCATTTCCAGACAGTTTATGTGTAGGGAACTCTCGTGGCTCGACCACTGGCCGGCGGCCGGTGAGCCCTCGCAAACCGCACCCCAACCCGAGTTGGATGCGTCTGTCGAGATGACTTTCCGGCGAGAAAAGGTCCCCATAGTAACGCCCCTCTGAAACCACTCGATTACTGACCATGGCTGCAGTGCAGTGATACATGTCTGCGTCTTTCAGGTCTAGAGAGATGAACCAGTCCCCCTGGCGGACGTGCGCGAGGAGTTTCCTGACTGTGAGCATTTTGAACGGTCTCTTCATGAGCGCTTTGTTCAAAGCCCTGAGATCTAAGATCGGCCTGAGGCCGCCGTCTTTCTTGGGAACCAGAAAATAACGGCCGTAAAACCCCGACTCGGTCATAGATGGCGGGACTCTCTCTATAGCGCCCTTCTGCAGTAGCTTGGCTATTTCTAAGCGAAGCGTGTTCATAGCGGGCGGGCTGACAGTGGATTCGAGCCGCACGCGCGAGCGTGGCGGGCGGCGACGAAACTGTAATCGATAACCATTCTTTATTATGCTTAAAACCCACGGGGAGATGCCGGGGATGGCTTCCCACGCTTCGTAGCATGCGGCTAGCGGTTGAATGGCGATTTCGCCCTGATTGCTGCACATAGCGGGCTGGACACTGGGTGTGGGCACGCTTATAATGTGGGTGGCAACGGGAGTTACACTCAGAGAGGAGTTTTTGGGCCGTGTGACAGAGCGGGCAGAGGGGGGACACGCGCACGGGCTCGTGGGCGTGCTTATGTTCTCTGCTACTGGAGCGGACAGTGCTCGCTCCGTGAGAATGGGCTCTGTGAGAGACCTTGGGCATAAGGTGCTTGTGTGTGTACGTGAGCACATGCTTGTGGGCACATTTATTACACTTGAGGCTTTTATGCTCTTTTTGTGAACTCTCTGGGTAGCCGTGAAAACGGCTTTTAGTCGCTCGCAAGCGGGCAGGGAGGCCGGCTTGTTTGTGGCGGTAAACACTACTGCAGTCAGCGGTGAGACGGGGACTAACAGTGGGCGAAGCTTTGACGGCGGTCCGGCCGCAGCGGGAGAAAGCCGTCTTTTTCTCAGCTGTGCTAGGCAGACTTCTGTTGATCGGGCTTCAGCGCGATCTTGGGTCGAGGCCCAAGGCCCTCGACGGGCGGCATGGCAGTATAACCCTTCTCGGCGGCTCCGTCCACTGAGCGCAGCGAAGCGGACACATCGGTGCGATTGCGAGCCGAAAGAGGAGCATTCCAGGATTTCGTGAGCTCGTTATGTAGCTCAGGCAGGAATGGTGCAGCCCGGCTGCAGGCGGGGGCCGGGCGCCGGTGCAGGAACTTCCCATCCATGCGGTTCGGTGGTTGCTCAGGGGGAGGAGACCACTCGAGACCCAGGCGGCTAACGGCCTGTGAAAGGAGGCGCGTTAGTTCCTCTTCGATGCCGGCGCGGGTCCCCGCAGACTCTCTCGTCGATGAGCCGATCGACGACCACTCCTCGCTGTCAGAAGCGTGCAGCGAACAAGAGTCCTTCTCATCCGCGGTGTCATCGGAGGCGACAGAGCGGCCACTCGGCGGCAACTGTAAGTCCGGCAGGGACGGAGAGGGAGAGCGGTCGGTGGGCGGCGGCGGCGGCCCACATGGATCCGCAGGGGACTCCGGCGGCCTCTGGGAGCGGCGTTTCTTCTTCCGCGGCGAAGTGAGAGGCGGCGCGGGAGCGGTTTTGACCGCCTGTAGTCGAGCCCGCAGGGATGACAGAGGCAGGTCCTCGCAGTGGTCGCATCCTCCGTTGGCGAGGGCGAGCTCTGCGTGTTCCACTCCGAGACAGAGAGCGCAGATGGGGTGGCAGTCTCCATCCTCGAGCGGAGAGCGGCATGAGCCGCAGGAATTACGAGGCATCTTTAAAAAGACGCTCGTGCTCTTTTAGTATGGAATAGAAAGGATACGCGTCGGATGGCGCTAGCTTGCTGGGCGGCTGAAGGTGGCAGACGGCCGGCTTCCTCAGACTCCGGAGCTCGCTAGAGGTTGCCTTCTCGACGACGGCGGCTTCTTCCCAGGACAGCGGATGCGTGTAGCTCGCTGAATGAAAAAGAATCAACGAACGAGCTGGGAGAGCGACCTTTATACACTGTAGCCACGCCCCTTTTGGCGGGCTGTGACGCAGTGAGCGAGCGCCGTCCGCTCATTGGCCGCGGACTCAGCGCCGCTCTCCCATAGGTTCGTGCATTCTCTCTGAGCGAACCAATGAGCCGCTAGCTAGCCCGCTCATGGTCTGCCTTAGAAGAGACTGCGTTGACAATGATTACAAAATTATGGAATAATTTTTTGGCTTCAACTTCTCAGCAAAGATGAATCTTTCCCGTAGCGTAAGCTAGCTTACGCAATACGAGAGAACCTCTCGTAAGAGAACCACACACACTCGTGCACTCACACTGCACCGTCAAACACCTCTGTGGCACAGCAAGCACTCCAAAGACACCACCACCAAGACCAGGAGAGCTGCCGCCCCTTCTTTTCCTTGTCGCCCAGGCCTATAATAAAGAACAAACACAAAACTCAGACACCACAATACACAATGTATACAAAAAAAGGAAAATAAAAAAAAGTTACACAACCACAAGTTTTGGGCCCAAATGCACAGTGTTCATCTCAGCATAGTATGATGACAAACATTCTCATCACAGATATACACCAAATATGCAGGGTATTCTCTGTGAGAATCAAGTGAGTGAACACCTCTGGAACAAATCAAACACATACAAACCAGGTACTTGTGTGCATCGTATGGAGGCCACGAGGGATGCACTTGAGTTACCAAAACAAAAAAACACCAATGGACATTCACATAACCTAAAAATAAACAAAGCCAGCATACATGAAAACTTAAATCAAAAAGCTACAATAAACAGTAGTGACAGAGCAATGAGCATCACGAGGTCCCGCCAAACACAGCGTTCGTTACCAAGGATGTAACGTCAAACTCAAGACAAGAAAAGCATCCACCATCCACCGTTAATGATATCGAGTTCGGGTGACGTCGTGGAGCCGTTCAGACTAACTTGCGTAGCACAGTCAGTGCTGTATCTATTACAGTTTTTTTCGATTGCTAAACGACAGTGAGCACAACTGGAGCTAAATGTGCAAAACTCTAACTACAGTCTGCATTACCAACAGTCACCTGAGCACAACTCTTAACACACGGCTCAAAACAGGCTCAGTGTGCACAACACTATGCACAACCCTCACTGAGATAACACACACTGTCACTCAGAACACACTGAGAGGAAAAACAGTAGCATCAAACACCAATGCAGAAAATCCAAACTTTTCATCTTTACAGTTTCAACAATTTCAGACTTCATACAAAGTAATATTTTCTGCAAAGAAAAGAGAGACATTCTTTCATTTGATATATTTACATTTTTAAAAGATAACAATTGAAAATTAGCAGTTTGCTTCAATAGTCTGTAGTAATTTACAGAATAACAGTAATGAGAAAAAAAGGTAGAAACTAAAAGTACGTACTGTAATACTGTAACCCTGCCTCTCTCAAGCATTAGGCCTCAAGTTTTCAGCCTTTCAGCTGAAATTGTTTGAAAATCAGCAGTGTGTGAAAGGCACAAGGCTGAGATCTATTCTGTTTTGAATGAGTGGTTCACAGTTTTGACAGCAGTGTGTTAGCATTTGAACAAAGTGTTGTAAATCCACAGTGTTGTGCAGGTTGTGGTTAAAGTCATGGGATAAGTGTGTAGAGTTTTGAAAACTGTGTTCAAGCAATGAAAAACGATCTAGAGTTTGGTCCACATGAACTGCTGCTGTGCAGACTGGAGTTAGAGTTTTGCACATGTAGCTCCAGTTGTGCTCCACTGTGGTTTAGCAATTGAAAAAAACTGTAACGCAAGCCAAAAAGAGCAGTCACAGCATTAATTTGTAATTTAACAGCGAGTTTATGTTGGAACAGCAAGTTTATGTTAGGTCTGGATCTCGATTTCCAGCGTCTCGCAAGCAGCTGACCGCAGCAACAAACAACCCACCATTACGTCATACAGGCATATGGAAGACACCTGCAACAGCACCGTATTAACACATCGCGGAATTTATCCCCTTCACCGAAGTTTTACGCAACCAGGAGCGCAGCCGAGTGCATACCGGTTAATTTCCCCGTCCACTCTCTAGCACTTGCCCATCGAGCCGGAATGACAACAAGGACATGACGTCACGTATGATGCCTTCCCAGCTGACGTGCACAAGCCATATGTAAAGTCCCCATCACTAACGTTAAATCGCCCTCCAGCCGTGTGTTAATAAGGAGCGTAAATGCATACTGCTACATTAACATATGGTTACTATAGAGTTTCTATAATGTTTTTGGCATGATTTAGCTCTTAACTAATTGATTCTTTTATTACATTTCATGTTTATATTGTTTGAAACCTTTTGAGGATCCTTTTACCATAACAATATAAACTTATAGACTCCTTCTGATGTTGTATTAGCTATACACAGGTCAATATTTGACCTATGTAACATATTTATGGCACATTTCCAGAAGAAAATTTGAAGTGGGATTTGACCTAACATAGTTCTGTTCCACGAGTACTAGATCTTAAACTTTCTAAACATGCTCATTGACTCCTTTTTTATGTTACTGAAGCCATACAAGAGTCCTTATTTTACCTAATGAACACATTAGCCATATGGATTGTTTATATCTCTGACCCATTGAACTCACTTCTGGTCAAAGGGTACTTGATCATTAGGTTACTATACATTGATATTTACAACTTATGATGTTTTATGAGCTGGAAGATATTTGACCGACTGAACATATATCTGTCCCACGAGTACCTGATATTGAACTTTCTATACATACTAAATAGACTACTTCTTATGCTTACTAGGCCTAGAGGTTCCTCTTTGACCTACAAACATAGTCCTGGCCGACGAGTACTAGGTCTCGAACTTTCTATAAATTCTCATAGACTCCTTTTGATGCTTCTTAAGCCATATAGAATGTCCATATCTTAAGTATTTAACTCATTTCTGGTCAAAGGGTCCTCAAAAGTTTTTAAACAAGAAAAACTTTTAGACTCCTTCTGATATTACATGAGCTATAGAAAGGTTCCTTTTTGACCTACTGAACATAGTTCTGGCCCACGAGTACTTGATCTTGAACATTTTAAACATACTCATTAACTCATTTTGATGTTACTGAAGCCATACAAGAGTCCTTATTTTAGCTACTGAACATATTTCTGGCTAAAGTGTTCTTTGAAAATCAGGATACTATGCAGAATGACCTATGACCAGAATGATCATGTTATTTTAGCCAGACAGACCTACAGACTATATTTCTTGCCCATGTGTACTTGATCTTGAACTTTCTACATACTCATAGACTCCTTGATGGTCCTTAGGCCATATAGATTTGTCCACATCTGACCTACTGAAATTATTTCTGAAAAACGTATCGACTCCTTTTGAAGATTTATAAATCAATTGCCAAAAACATTATAAAAACTCTATAGTGATTTGGACACTACCAACCACCTAGAAACACCATAGGAACCACACAGACTACCATAGTAACCACCTAAAACACCCTAGCAACCACCCAGAACACCCTAGCAACACTCTAGCAACCGCCTAGCAACCACCCAGAACACCTTAGCAACACCCTAGCAACCAACCATACCAAGTCAAGTCACATTTATTTATATAGCGCTTTTCACAATACAGATTGTATCAAAGCAGCTTCACACTGATAACATGAAAGTAGCACAACACAGGATCAACAACATTGCTAAACACTAAATAACCCCAACTGAGCAAGCTCAAAGCAAGCCAAAAGCAAGGCGACAGTGGCAAGGAACCAAACTCCATCAGATTGGATGGAGAAAAAACCTTGGGAGAACCCAGGCTCAGTCGGGGGCCAGTTCTCCTCTGGCTTACATTCATATTGTTTAAATATAAATATTAAATATAAATATTGTTTATGAATAAAACGGCGCCATAACATATCGCAGGTGTTGAGTCGTCTCTTCACAGGCGTTGAGTCGTCTCATCACAGGCGTTGGGGCATCCGAAATCCCCGTGAGAGGCTGGACACAAAACTGGACCTGACGAACGCCAGTTTTCTCGGGACAAGCGTCCCGAGATAACAGCAGAAAGGCAGATGGGAAATAATTAGCATAGCTGATGTTCATAATGATTTCCAGTGGTGGAGGAAGTACTAAATCTCAGTACTTAAGTAAAAGTACAAATACCCAGATAAATATTTACTTTAGTAAAAGTAGAAGTAACACAATGACAACCATACTTAAGTAAAAAGTAAAAAGTACTTTATTTTAAATGTACTTTAAGTATTAAAAGTAAAAGTACTTGCATAACAATTTATTATCTTAAGGTCTATTTTCTAATGATTAATAAAACATTTAATTCTAACTCATTCAACCTAATAGCCTACTCCTATAATGATGTTCAATAATGATGGAAAAAAATGTCACCATTTCTGAAACAAGCTTGCAATTAGGCAATATCATGCTTATCCTTACGATATGTTAATAACTTTGGCAGTAAACGCGATTCATTTATGGTGTAATTCTGAATCTCTTGGCTTGCCATAATCCTAACCAAACCAAACATATATTACACACGGTGTGTTTCCTATGCACGTAAAAACAAATTTCCGCGTATGAGTTGCATGATAAACACACTGCGTGTGAGACGCATTTAGTGTGACCGGGTTGATATACTGTATCTATGGCAACCAAACGTCACTGGTGAGACAAACGTGCAACGAACGGACGGTCAGATTACGTTTTGGCAGGGGAAAAACTGATCAGAAAATGTAACGAAAATGTAACAGAAGTTGTAGAAATGTAGTGGAGTAGAAAGTAGAATAATTGCTGCAAAATGTAACGAAGTAAAAGTAAAAAGTATGCACTATTTATTGTACTTAAGTAAAGTAAATATACGTGAAAAATGTACTTAAGTAAAGTAACGAAGTATTTGTACTTCGTTACATTCCACCACTGATGATTTCCGTTATAACTCACAAACTCTCCGTAACCTGAACTCTCCGCAACCCAACCATACGCGCCGACCCGTTTGTCTAAAAGGCTGTCGAGCCCCACTGGTGCGTTAAGCAGTTTCAGTGGCAAACGGTTCCTAGGAATGACCAGAAGCCTTGAATTTAGTGATCTTAAAGGGTTAGTTCACCCAAAAATGAAAATTAAGTCATTAATTACTCACCCCCATGCTGTACCAACCCCGTAAGACCTTCGTTCGTCTTCGGAACACAAATAAAGATATTTTTGATTAAATTTGAGAGCTGTATAACTACCACATTGGCTCCTAAAGGACTGCCTCTTGACGGCCCAGAAAGTCAATGAAGAAAATGTTTAAATATCCTGTGACTACCGTGGCTACCGTGGCTCAACTATATGTTCATCAAGCGACGCGAATACTTTTTGTGCGAAAAAACAAACAAAAATAACGAGTTTATTCGACTATTTCTTTTCTTCCTTGTAGGCCAGAACGAGACTTCCTTAGATTTCCACGACGCATGCGCGAGAATTGCGATCTGAAGTGGTGTAAGCTGATGTGAGCAGATCGCAAATCTCGCGCATGCGTCGTGGAAATCTAAGGAAGTCTCGTTCTGGCCTACAAGGAAGAAAAGAAATAGTCGAATAAACTCGTTATTTTTGTTTGTTTTTTCGCACAAAAAGTATTCGCGTCGCTTGATAAACATATAGTTGAGCCACGGTAGTCACTTGGGATATTTAAACATTTTCTTCATTGACTTTCTGGGCCGTCAAGAGGCAGTCCTTTAGGAGCCAATGTGGTAGTTATACAGCTCTCAAATTTAATCAAAAATATCTTCATTTGTGTTCCGAAGACGAACGAAGGTCTTACGGGGTTGGTACAGCATGGGGGTGAGTAATTAATGACTTAATTTTCATTTTTGGGTGAACTAACCCTTTAAGGAACGCGGTGGATTGTAGGGCGAAAGAAGGTCCGTTAAGTACATAGGAGCTAAACCATTTAGGGCTTTATAGGTCAGTAGTAGTATTTTGTAGTTGATGCGGAACTTAATAGGTAACCAGTGTAGAGATGATAAAATCGGTGTTATATGATCATATTTTCTTGACCTAGTAAGAACTCTAGCAGCTGCATTTTGTACTAACTGTAGCTTGTTTATTGAGGATGCAGGACAACCAGCTAATAAAGCATTACAGTAATCTAGTCTCGAGGTCATGAATGCGTGAACTAATTTTTCTGCATCAGAAACAGATAGCATGTTACGTAGCTTAGCAATGTTTCTAAGGTGGAAAAAGGCTGTTCTTGTAACATATGAAATATGATTTTCGAACGACAAGTTGCGGTCTAGTATAACACCCAGGTCTTTTACTGTAGTGGATAAAGTAACAGGACATCCGTCTATATTAAAGTTGTATTGTGAGAGGTTTTGTGAGTAGTTTTTTGGACCAATAAGTAATACCTCCGTTTTATCTGAATTTATTAGCAGGAAATTAAGCGTCATCCAGCATTTTATATCTTTGAGACACTCTGTCATTTTAGATGAGTTAGTGTTTTCATCTGGTCGTGATGAAATATATAATTGAGTGTCGTCCGCGTAACAGTGGAAATTAATTCCATGTTTTCTTATAATATTACCAAGTGGCAGCATATATATTGAGAATAGCAGAGGGCCTAAAACCGATCCTTGCGGTACTCCATAGTCTACTGACGTTATCTTTGATTTTTTCCCATTTAAACAGACAAAATGAGAACGGTCCGATAAGTACGATCTAAACCAGCTTAATGCCTGTCCCTGGACACCGGTGAAGTTTTGTAGTCGATCCAAGAGTATTTTATGATCTATAGTGTCGAACGCAGCACTAAGATCAAGTAGGACTAGTATTGAGATACAGCCTTGGTCAGAAGCAAAAAGTAAATCATTTGTAATTTTAACTAGCGCAGTTTCTGTACTATGATGCGGCCTGAATCCTGACTGGAATTTTTCATAGATATCATTTTCTTGCAAAAAAGAGCACAATTGAGCGGACACTACTTTTTCAAGTATTTTGGACATAAATGGAAGATTTGAAATGGGTCTGTAATTTGCCAAGTTATTTGGATCTAATTGCGGTTTCTTAATGAGAGGTTTTATTACTGCCGCTTGAATATTTTTGGGACATGACCTAAAGATAAAGACGAGTTAATAATATTGAGGAGAGGCTCTTCCACTGCAGGTAATAGTTCTTTCAGTAGTTTAGTGGGTATTGGATCTAATAAACATGTTGTTGGTTTAGATGCAATGATAAGTTTATTTAGCTCCTCCTGTCCTATCGTTGTAAAGCGGTTTAGTTGTTCTAGAGGGGCCATAATTGAAGCTGAATCGTAAGACACCATAGCGGATTGTACATTTATAATTTTGTTTCGGATGCTTTCTATTTTCGCATTGAAGTAATTCATAAAATCATTACTACTAAACTGTAACGGTATATTTTGCTCTGGTGATGTCTGTTTATTTGTTAGTCTAGCCACGGTGTTAAATAAAAACCTTGGATTATTTTGGTTATTTTCGATTAGTTTGCGGAGATGCTCAGCCCTGGCTGTTTTTAGGGCCTTTTTATAATGTGACATGCTGTCTTTCCACGCGATTCTAAAGACCTCTAAATTAGTTTGTTTCCATTTACGCTCTGAGTTGCGAGTTTCTCGATAGTATGCATAGCACTGTTGTACCATGGTGCTTTAATTTTCTCTCGAACCTTTTTTAATCTAATTGGCGCAACAATATCTAATGCACTAGTAAGAATGGTGCTTAAACTGCTAGTCATTTCCTCTAATTCATCTGTTTGTTTAGGTTCACTTAGCAGCTTAGATAGATCAGGTAAGCTATTTGAGAATCCATCTATAGTGGTTGGAAGGATTGTTCTGCCTGGTCTATAACGTGGTGCAACATGACATATTTCATCAGTACGTATTATGCAAGTCACCATGTAATGATCAGTGACATCATCGCTTTGCGGTATAATATCTATATCAGTTGGATCGGTTCCATATGATATAATTAAATCTAGTGAATGATTTAGACGATGAGTGGGACCACTGACATTTTGTTTGACCCCAAAGGAGTTTAATAAGTCTGTAAACGCAGCCCCTAAAGCATCATTTGTATTATCTACGTGTATGTTAAAATCTCCAGCAATTATTGCTTTATCGACATTTACCAATAGATCCGAGAGAAAGTCTGCAAACTCTTTTAGGAATTCAGCATATGGCCCTGGAGGTCTATATACAGTAGCCAAGGCTAGAGATAATATGGATTTCCTTCTTACATCTAAGAGCGTAACATTTAGCACAAGTACTTCAAATGAATTAAACCTGTGACCTGTTTTCTGAGTAATATTAAAAATATCTTTATAGATTGTTGCAACACCGCCGCCACGACCGATCAGAGGGGGCTCATGTTTATAACAGTATCCTGGCGGAGTAGATTCGTTTAGACCGAAATACCACCCTAGCAACCACCTAGCAACACCCTAGCAACCACCCCGAACACCCTAGCAACCACCTAGAAACACCCTAGTAACCACCCAGCACACCCTAGCAACACCTTAGCAACCACCCAGAATACCCTAACAACCACCTAGCAACCACCCAGAACACTGTAGCAACCACCGGGAACACCCTAGCAACCGGGTGGTGAGATTTGCCACTGCAAGCACCACTTCACATTTTCTTCTGGAAATGTTCCATAAATGTGTTTGCATAGGTCAAAAATTGACTATGCATAGCTAATACAACATTAGAAGGAGTCTATAAGTTTATATTGTTATGGTAAAAGGGTCCTCAAAAGGTTTCAAACAATATATAACATGAAATGTAATAAAAGAATCGATTAGTTAAGAGCTAAATCATGCCAAAAACATTATAGAAACTCTATAGTAACCATATGTGAACACTACCAACCACCTGCTAACACCATAGCAACAACCCAGAATACCATAGTAACGACCTAAAACACCCTAGCAACACCCTAGCAACCACCCAGAACACCAGAACAACCTGGCAACAGCCTAGCAACAACCTAGCAACATTAGCACCTTAGCAACCACCCAGAACACCCTAGCAACCACATAAATCACCATAGCAGCCACCCAGAATACCATATCAACCACCTAGCAACCACCCAGAACACCCTAGCAACCGGGTGGTGAGATTTGCCACTTCAGGCTCAACTTCACATTTTCTTCTGGAAATGTGTCATAAATGTGTTCCTGGTGGTCAAAAATTGACCTATGTATATCTAGTATAACATCAGAAGGAGTTTAAAAGTTTATATTGTTTTAAACAATATTTTGTTCAATGACATCATGAGAAGTAAATCTATTGGTATATTAACCCACAGATCAAGTACCCGTGGGACACAAATCTGTTCCTTGAGGTCAAAAATGGACCTATGTATATCTTTTTTTTTTTTTAACTATGTTTTTATTGAACTTTTCTTATACAGAAAAAAAGAAAAGTGTAAAAGAAAAAAAAAATCAATAAATAAACTTTAAAAAAAAACTTTAAAAAAAAAAAACAAAAAAAAAACCCACAAGCCCTTGACAGCACTTCAAAAAATACACCGCATACCAGTACACTATCCGCATTATTCATAAATTAACATACTGTATATCAAGTCTATTTATTTCCAGCAGATTTTTAATTAATGCCCACTTCTGTTGAAAAATGTCAGATTTAAACTGCAGATCTGCAGTCATCTTCTCAAATATGTATATCTGTTTCAGTTTATATGTCCATTCTGTCACAGTGGGTACATGCACCTTCATCCAGTTCACAGTGATTATTTTCCTAGCTGCCATTAACAATATATGCAATACAAATAAGTGGGATTTACTGAACAGATCTGGGGGGAAGCTATCTAGCAAGAAAAAATCTGGGCGCATTGGAATATCTCCTTCTAAAACTTTATCAATTTCCCTCTTAACCCCCTGCCAATACACTTGTATTTTTGGGCATTCCCAGAATATATGCACATAGTCCCCCACCATCCCACAATCTCTCCAGCATTGTGATAATGGCGAAGTACTGTCAAATTTGGCTACCACCAGTGGAACACTGAAGAATCTCATTTTCATTTTCCAGTCAAATTCCTTCCACATTTGACTGCTAATACCCTTATGACAGCCAGCACATATATTTGTCCACATCTCATCCTCTATTACAATATTTAACTCTAGTTCCCAATTTATTTTTATATGAAATGTGTCATCAGATTGATCCTGCATTAACTTCCCATAAATATGAGCTATGTGATTTTTAGTAGGTAGATCATGTTCGATGATATTGATAAAATATTTTTCAACATTTGTTGGAGATCTTTTAATTATGTCCCAATGCTTATGAGTTGTGATATAATGTCGTAGCTGTAAATATCTAAAGAGATCATTAGATCTCAATGTAAACTTATCACATAACTGAGAAAAAGGTTTTATGGTTTCTCCATCAAAAATTTGATTGATTATCTTTAGACCACTCTCTTCCCATCTATTAAAGGCACTATCACATATAGAAGGAAGGAAATCTGGGTTGCCTTTAATAGGTATTGCACGTGATAAAGTTATTACTCCTCTAAACTTTTTTTGTATTGTGGACCAAATTTTGACAGTATGCTGAATCCATATATTTATTTTCTTCACTCTTTTCTGTGCTTGCAAGTCCATGAATGGCAGAACTGTCAAAGAGACTCCAGGAAGTGAATTCTGTTCAATATTAACCCATTCTGCCTCTTTATCGATGCCAAGCCAAGCAGCCATAGCCCTAAGCTGAGCAGCCCAATAATAGTATCTAAGATTAGGAAGGTTCAGACCTCCTGTGTCTTTATTTGACATAAGTATTTTAAGTCTTATTCTTGGTCTTTTATTTTGCCAGATAAATTTTGAAATACATTTTTCTAGTTTGTTAAACGCTGAGACTGGAACCAAAACGTCTCTGGTTACTTACGTAACCTATGTTCTCTGAATAGGGAACGAGACGCTGCGGATAGCGCAGTGGGATATTCTCTGAATGTGCCGATTGTCTGAAGCCCAATAGAATCACGCCAATTCATTGGCTGATGGCGCTCGCGCAATCTGGCCCCGCCCCGACGCAATTACGTCGCATAATCATATACGCGCGTGCGCCATCTTCCCCTCAGATTTCTCTGCCGAAAAGAAGACTGTCAGCAGCGCGAGGAGCTTGGCCGCTAACGCAGCGTCTCGTTCCCTATTCAGAGAACATAGGTTACGTAAGTAACCAGAGACGTTCTCTTTCATAGGTTCACTCAACGCTGCGGATAGCGCAGTGGGAACGGGATACCAAACTCGCCAAGCAAAGAGCGCTGTAATGACGGTATCGAAAGATAAAGACTACAAACGGTTCAAACAGAAAGAATCTGGGAACCCGGGGTCATGTCAAGATCCAAATTGTAGAAACGTACAAAAGTGTGCGGAGAGGACCATCCGGCCGCAACACAAATGTCCTCTAATAGAGCTCCCCTGAAAAGAGCTTGAGAGGATGCCACACTCCTGGTGGAATGCGCTCTAATGCCAAGAGGCGAAGGCAAACCACGCGCCTGGTAGGCAATCGATATCGCCTCTGTGACCCAATGAGAAATCCTTTGTTTCGATGCAGCAAGCCCACGGCGGCCAGCACCAAAACAAACCAGAAGCTGGTTAGATTTCCTCCAACAGCTGGAGCGGTCTACATAAAACTTCAAAGACCGAACTGGGCAGAGCAGATTAAGCTTCCTATCCTCCTCAGAGGAAAAAGGCGGAGGGTGGAAAGCGTTAAGGCTAACAACCTGAGAGCGGAACGCTGTGGAGAGAACCTTAGGAACATAGCCTGGCCTAGGTCTCAAGGAAACTTTGACTAACCCGGGAGCAAAGTCTAAGCATGACTCACTAACAGAAAGAGCCTGCAAGTCCCCTACCCGCTTTAAAGAAGACAAAGCCAACAAAAGTGACACCTTAAGAGTCAGAATCCGATCTGGAGCTGACTCTAAGGGTTCAAAGGGGGCCTCCTTTAAACCCTCCAAGACGACAGAAAGATCCCAAGAGGGAACCCTAGGGGAGCGAACTGGTTTCAGGCGCCTAACCCCACGCATGAAGGCCGAAACTAACCTCAATTTGCCCAAAGGAATCTCGTCTGACTCTCTATGTGCCGCAATGGCTGCAACATAGACCCTGAGTGTAGTAGCCGCCGCCCCGGAGGAAAATCTCTCTTGCAGGAACTCCAACACTGAAGCGACAGGGCAGTTAACTGGGTTCCTATCACGTGCCAAGCACCAAGACGCGAAAACCTTCCATTTGGAAGAATACAGTCTCCTTGTAGAAAGAGCTCTAGCACTAGCGATGGTCTCCTGAACGTCAGTTGGGAGATCCAAGCCTAAAGTCGACGACCCTTGATCGGCCAAACGTACAGCTTCCACATATCCGGGCGAGGATGCCAAATCCTGCCCTGAAGCTGGGAAAGCAGATCCTCTCTGATTGGAATCTTCCAGGGAGGCGATTCCAGCAGAGGAATTAACTCCGAAAACCATGGCTGAGACGGCCAGAATGGGGCTACTAGAAGGAGGCGGACTCCGCTCTCCCTCACTCTGGCCAGGACCGCCTGGATCAGTTTGATGGGCGGGAAGGCGTAGAGTTTCTGCATTGGCCAAGGGTGGGCGAATGCATCTATCCCCAACGGAGCTGGAGGATTCAGGGAGAACCAGAGCGGGCATTGGGATGACTCCTGCGAGGCAAAGAGGTCCACCTCCGCTTTTCCGAACACCTCCCAGATCAGGGAAACTGTCTGACGGTTCAACATCCAATCCCCCGACTGGAGTTTCTGCCTCGATAGAAAATCCGCTGCGAGGTTCAGAACCCCTGGGACATGGACCGCTCTCAGAGAAAGGAACCTGCTCTGAGACCATAATAGAAGATGACGCGCATGCCTGTCCAGGGTGCGAGATCGAGAACCTCCTTGCCGGTTTACATGGGAAACTACCGCCATGTTGTCCGTCCTGACAATGACATGGTGACCCTCTAGAAAAGGGAGGAAATGACGCAAAGCCAGGAAGACGGCTCTCAGTTCTAAGCAGTTTATGTGCCAAGCGAGGGTCTCGCCCGTCCAGACCCCACATGCTGGCCTGCCCTCGAAAACTGCTCCCCAACCGGTTAGAGAGGCATCCGTCGTAAGCATCTGGCGACGGAATACCGTTCCCATGCTGACCCCTTTCTGAAGAAAGAGATGGTCCCGCCAAATCGACAGGGCGCGAGAGCAACTGTCCGACACCCTCAACAGGCGAAAGGCTGACCCGGTGGGCCGGATGCCTGAGAGCTTCATCCACCACAGGAAGGGTCTCATGTGGAGCAGACCCAGGGGTAGCACAGGGGAGGCTGCGGCCATTAAGCCCAGAAGCCTGCGGCAAGTGCCCACAGAAACATGATGGCCAAGCGAAAAACGGGCCAAACATGTCCTCAAACTGCAAATCCGTGCAGGAGCCAAACGGGCCTGCATACGAACGGAATCCATGTGCACACCCAGGAAGACTGTGTGCTGAGCTGGAGTAAGAACACTCTTCTCCACGTTCAACCTCAGGCCGAGAGACTGAATATGGCGGAGAACAGTGTCCCTGTGGTGGGTAACCAACTCCCTGGACTGGGCTAGAATGAGCCAGTCGTCCAGATAATTGAGAATGCGGATGCCCTGGAGCCGCAAGGGGGCCAGTGCTGCATCCACGCATTTCGTGAACGTTCTCGGTGCCAGGGCAAGGCCAAAGGGAAGGACCTTGTACTGGAATGGCCTCCCTCCTAAGGCGAACCTGAGGAACTTTCTGTGACGCCGCACGACCTGGATGTGAAAATAGGCATCCTTGAGGTCTATTGTCACGAACCAATCTCCTGGTCGAATCTGAGAGATGATGGCTTTCAACGTCAACATCTTGAATTTCCCCCTGAAGAGGGTAGTCTGCGGAGGTCTAGGATGGGACGCAAGCCGCCGCCTTTCTTCGGGACCAGGAAATAACGGCTGTAGAAGCCCTGTTCGGTTTCCTCCGCAGGAACCTCCTCTATAGCACCTTTGAGAAGGAGGGAAGAAATTTCCCGCTGTAGCACAGAAGCCTGAGTGGCGCTGTTGACTACAGTAGGAAAAATCCCGTTGAACCGAGGGGGGTTGCGGCAAAACTGGAGAGTGTAGCCGAACCGAACTGTGCGAAGAATCCACGGCGATACCCCTTGTAACCGCTCCCATTCTGGAAAGAAATGTGAAAGAGGAAGAGGGGTGTTGCAGTGCATATGACATACCTGAGTGAGGGTGTCGTGCTGAAGGTCGTGGAGTTGCAAGGTTGGCCGTGCAGGAGAGCTCTTGGCGTCCTGACACGCGATGAGTGGAGCTAATGCTGAGGTCTGGGTGACCGGGCCTGCCTGCTCCAGAGAAAAAGGAAGAACGTTTCTGAGGACGTGACCGGCAGTCAAAGAGAGTGTCGGGGGAGAGGAGAGAAAACCCAGGGTGTCTCCTTCCTCTCGCACCGGGCTGCGTAGAAGCGGTGAAATATGGCCTGCTCTTCGAAACACCCAGGGTGGCGAAGGAGACAGGGTAAGAAAAGGAGAGCTGGTTGGAGGTGGACAGAAACGCTTGCGCGGTCTGTCCCAACCTCGTGCCTGTGGAGGAGCTCTCCTTTTCCCGACCAACGGGTCAGGAGCGGGACGAGGCAGCTGGAGCGGGCGGCTTGTCGGATCACTTCAGCTGCACACGTTTATGAGGTCGCTGACGGGGGAACGGGTGACCACTGGCTCCCCAAACCGTGGGAGGTGGGGGACGCGCTGGGTCACTCCTCCTGAAAGAGGACTCCGCTCCCTGAGAAAAGCGTTCTCTAGGTCTTCGGGCAGGGGAGGGAGCGGGGGATTCCCTAACTCTCCTGGGCATGAACTGCTTAAAAGCGGCGGATTGAGACTTGGAGGAGCGGAATTTCTCGACCACCGTATTGACCGCCTCCCCAAACAGACCTGACTGAGAGATAGGGGCGTCGAGGAGGAAAACCTTATCTCTATCGCGAATTTCAGTGAGGTTGAGCCATAAGTGGCGTTCCGCAGCAACCGCACCAGCCATAGAGCGGCCCACCGCACGTGCGGTATGTTTGGTGGCCCTCAAGGCCAAACCCGTGGCCTTACGCAGCTCCTTCACAGCCTCAGGAGTGACACCACCACCCTCATCCATTTCTTTAAGGATATCGGCCTGGTAGGCCTGAAGGATGGCCATGGTGTGAAGGGTCATGCCCGCCTGACCAGCCGCTATGTAGGATTTCCCGATGAGAGAGGAAGAGGTTCTACATGCCTTCGATGGAAGGAGAGGACGTGCCCTCCAAGATGGCGCCGACGATGGAGCAAGATGGCTGGCCAAAGTATCCTCGATAGCCGGAATGGCAGAGTAGCCCTGTTCCACAGAACCCACGAGGTTGGTGAAATCAGCAGCTGACACATTAGTGAGACGCGAAGAAAAAGGCTGCTTCCAGGATCTGGAAATCTCCCGATGCAGATCGTTGAAAAATGGCAATTTTCTCCGTTGGGGCCTAGAATTAGGGCCACTGAAAAACCTCTCGTCGAGTTTGGAGGACTGCGATTCGCGAGGCTCGTCAGGCCAGTCGATCGAGAGTTTCTCCGTGGCGCGCGAAAGCACATCCACGAGCTCAGAGTAGGCCGCGGTAGGCCGCGTTTCCTGGCCGCTAGGCGGGATAACGTCATCGACGAGAGCAGGCCCGAAATCCTCGGAGTCGGAAGCCGCGGTAAAGATGACGTCCTCCAGCCCGAAAGAAACAGAATCGCGTGCTCCCGGGCTGGGACACAAATAATCATGAGCGAACTCGACCGGCGAGTGAGCGAGCTCGGGAGATGGAGGAAGAGAAAGAGCGGGGCCCGTCTGCTCAAAACTCCACATCCTCAAGCTCAACATCCGAACCCCAGGCCGCGGATCCTCGAGAAGCCTCGGGAGCGCGACGGGGGGAAACGAATTTAGAATCCTTCTCAAAAACCGCAAGCCGAGAGCGGAGACTTTTTAGAAGTAAATTATCGCAAAATTTACATTTGGAAAAACCCAAAACGGCCTCGCGCGCATGTGAGAAACCCAAACACCTGATGCACTTACTGTGAGGGTCGTCGCTTGCGATGAAGCGAGCACATGGCGGAGAGCAACGTCGATACTCCATTGCAGCTTCACTGGAAGGAGAACAGAGTTCCACTTGTGCAGTCGCTGAAGTGCAAGAATCGAATAATCCGAAATAGGCTTAGAAAAACCGAGACGAAGGGCGATGTGATCGCTTCGTGAAGGCAGAGAAATCTGAGGGGAAGATGGCGCACGCGCGTATATGATTATGCGACGTAATTGCGTCGGGGCGGGGCCAGATTGCGCGAGCGCCATCAGCCAATGAATTGGCGTGATTCTATTGGGCTTCAGACAATCGGCACATTCAGAGAATATCCCACTGCGCTATACGCAGCGTTGAGTGAACCTATGAAAGAGAACAGGAAGAGATTGAAATAGGAAGAGAAGCCTCGGCAGTATATTCATTTTCACTGTTTCAATCCTTCCAAACATGGAGAGAGGTAGTATCTCCCATCTTGCCAAATCTTTTTTTATGATCTCAAAAACCTGTGTGTAGTTAGCCGAATATAAATGCGATACCATAGGTGTAAGAGTAACACCCAGGTATTTGAAACCCTTACTAGACCATCGAAAAGATACTTCATTATCTAACTGATTAGGCCAACGTCCTGAAACCATCATTGCCTCGGATTTCTCCGTGTTTACCTTATATCCAGAAACTAAGCCATAGTCTCTAAGGCACTCTAAAAGAGCCGGGATAGATGAAACGGGGTTTTCAATAAATAATAGTACGTCATCAGCGTATAATGATATTTTATGACACTTCCCTCCTTTATCTGTTATCCCCTGTATTCTGGTGTTGCTCCTTATTAACTCCGCTAGTGGCTCAATACTAAGAGCAAATAAGACTGGAGACATTGCATCTCCCTGATGAGTTCCCCTACCTAAATTAAAGAACTCTGAGCAGTGACCATTAACTCGAACTCTTGATTTAGGGTTTTTCTAAAAAAATCTTTACCCATTTAACAAAAGTGTCATGAAAGCCCATATAATTAAGAGTCTGTTCCAGAAACACCCAGTCCACCCTATCAAATGCTTTCTCAGCATCTAAGCTGAGAAGCATTGAGGGTGTTTTACTATCTTTTCCAATTTGTTGTAAGTTTAAAGCTCTTCTTATGTTATTTGTTCCGAATCTTCTATTAATAAATCCAGTTTGATCCGGTTTGACCAATTTTTTAATATGCTTCTGAATTCTATTTGCTATTTTTGAAGTTAAAATTTTCATATCCTGACATAGTAAGCTTATTGGTCTATAAGCCATACACTGTGTAGGGTCCTTTCCAGTTTTATGAATTACAGTAATTATTGCGTCAGACCATGAATGCGGGGGGTCTTCATCCTGCAGCACATAAATAAACATCGTACATAAATTAGGAGCCAATTCATTTACAAATGCCTTGTAAAATTCCCCGGAGAATCCGTCCACCCCTGGTGACTTATTGTTTTTTAAATGTGCAATCGTCTCCCTAATTTCTTCTTCTGTGATAGGGGATATCATTTCCTTTGCTACGTCTTCTGTTAGTTTATTTAATTTAATTGTTCGCAAAAATATTTTTACTTTTTCCTCCTTATTTATTAACTCCTGGCCTTCATATAATTTTTTATAATAATCTTCAAATGCATTAACTGTTTCGTTTGGTTGTGTTAACATTGTTGAGGTGTCTGGGTGTTTGATTTTTGGAACTAACCTACTTGCTTGAGCCTTACGTAATTGAAAGGTCAAGAGCCTACTAGCTTTATTACTCATCTCATAATATTTTCTGCTTACAAATCTGAGTGCCCCCTCTGCTTTATATGTAAGCAAATCATCCAATTTCTTTCTTTCCTTCCTTAAGCATTCTAGAATTTTTATTTTACCTGTTTGTTTATGTTCAGTTTCCAGTTTCCTGATTTCATTCTCTATCTCATTTTGTTTGGCTAATCTCAATTTTTTATTCCTGGATGTTATTTCTATTATTTTACCTCTCGTCACTGCTTTAGCCCCCTCCCACAAAATAGATGGGGTAACCAGGCCATTATCATTAATGTCAAAGTATTCAATCAATTGTTGTCTTATTTCTTCTTTCGCCTTACAATCATTTATTACTGAGGCATTTTAATCCGATATAGCTATGGGATCTATATAACATTCTTTGACATTATGCAAATCTGCTTTTGATGTACAGAAGAAATCAATTCTAGAATTAAAGCTGCAAGCAGCGATGGGCGGGCCCTCGCACCTGTAGCGCGTTGGGGTGTGAGGCGGCCGCGTTGCATATTCTGCGGCTCAGCCGGTGCAGCTGTGAAATTTTTCGCTGCTTCGTTAAAGGTCACTTCCTGTTGCCACTAGGTGGCGCTATGACTGTGGGTGAATGTCGGCATGTAGATTTGTTCAGGGCGGGACTCTTGTCAAATGTGTACAATTTCGTGCAGATCTGGGCATTTACAGCCAAGTTACTACAACTTCCTGTTTCATGGTGAATCTTCGACGCTACAGACACGCCCATGGTCGAAACCCGCAGATAGCACAACTTTACATCGTCAATGCCTTTAAAAGGCACAGCAGAAAATTGAAATCGATCTGACTAAATCCCTAGGAGGAGTTAGTTAAAGTACGTAATGAGTAAATCATCCAAAAATGGCGGTAAAATTCGAAATGGCCGACTTCCTGTTGAGTTTAGGGCATTGCTCCAAGAGACTTTTTTGTGCGTCTGGACACGGTAGATGGACCACAGAAATTTCGTACATGTCGCTCAAACATGCGACGGCGGCTGCTTCGTTAAAGGACACTTCCTGTTGCCACTAGGTGGCGCTATGACTGTGGGTGAATGTCGGCATGTAGATTTGTTCAGGGCGGGACTCTTGTCAAATGTGTAAAATTTCGTGTAGATCTGGGCATTTACAGCCAAGTTACTACAACTTCCTGTTCCATGGCGAATCATCGACGCCACGGACACGCCCATCGGCGAAAACATGCAGATAGCACAACTTTACATCGTCAATGCCTTTAGAAAAGGTACAGCAGAAATTTGAAGTCGATCCGACTAAATCCCTAGGAGGAGTTCGTTAAAGTACGGAGTGTGTAAATCGTCCCAAATCGGTCGCCAAATTCAAAATGGCGGACTTCCTGTCAAGTTTAGGGTATGGGTTCTTGACGCTTTTTTGTACGTCTGGTCATGGTAGATGTACCACAGAAATTTCGTACATGTCGGTCAAACAAGCGGCGGGGGCTGCTTCGTTAAAGGACACTTCCTGTTGCCACTAGGTGGCGCTATGACTGTGGGTGAATGTCGGCATGTAGATTTGTTCAGGGCGGAACTCTTGTCAAATGTGTCAAATTTCGTGCAGATCTGGGCATTAACAGCCAAGTTATTACAACTTCCTGTTTCATGGCGAATCATCGACGCCACTGACATGCCCATCGATGAAAACGCGCAGAGAGCACAACTTTACATCGTCAATGCCTTTAGAAGGCACAGCAGAAATTTGAAGTCGATCCGACTAAATCCCTAGGAGGAGTTCGTTAAAGTACGGAGTGTGTAAATCGTCCAAAAATGGCCGCCAAATTCAAAATGGCGGACTTCCTGTCGAGTTTATGGTATGGGTTCTTGAGGCTTTTTTGTGCGTCTTGATATGATACACGTCCCCACCAAATTTTATGCATGTAGGTTGAACGTGGACGAGGGGCTAATTTTTTCCAATTTTCTAGGTGGCGCTAGCGTGCCATTTTGCCACGCCCATCCGCGAAACCCACAAAATACAAAATTTTTCACCAGTCCTGACATGCGTGCCAAATTTGGTGAGTTTTTGAGCATGTTGCGGCCCCGAAAATGGCGCTTACTTTGCAGAAAAAATAAAAAAAAAATAAAGCTGCAAGCAGCGATGGGCGGGCCCTCGCACCTGTAGCACGTCGGGGTGTGAGGCGGCCGCGTTGCATATTTTGCAGCTCAGCCAGTGCGGCTGTGAATTTGCTACGCTGCTTCATTAAAGGTCACTTCCTGTTGCCAGCAGGTGGCACTATGATTGTGGGTGAATGTCGGCATGTAGATTTGTTCAGAGCGGGACTCTTGTCAAATGTGTAAAATTTTGTGCAGATCTGGGCATTTACAGCCAAGTTACTAGAACTTCCTGTTTCATGGCGAATCATCGACGGCACGAACACGCCCATGGACGAAAACGCGCAGATAGCACAACTTTACATCGTCAATACCTTTAGAACGCACAGCAGAAATGTGAAGTCAATCCGACTAAATCCCAAGGAGGAGTTATTTAAAGTACGTAATGAGTAAATCATCCAAAAATGGCTGTAAAATTAGAAATGGCCGACTTCCTGTTGAGTTTAGTGCATCGCTGTAAGAGACTTTTCTGTGCGTCTGGACACGGTAGATGTACCACATAAATTTCGTACATGTCGGTCAAACATGTGGTGGGGGCTGCTTCGTTAAAGGTCACTTCCTGTTGCCAGCAGGTGGCGCTATGACTGTGGGTGAATGTCTGCATTTAGATTTGTTCAGAGCGGGACTCTTGTGAAATGAGTAAAATTTCGTGCAGATCGGGGCATTTACAGCCAAGTTAATACAACTTCCTGTTTCATGTCAAATCATCAACGCCACGGACACGCCCATCGACGAAAATGCGCAAATAGCACAACTTTACATCGTCAATGCCTTTAGAAGGCACAGCAGAAATGTCAAGTCGGTCCGACTAAATCCCTAGGAGGAGTTCGTTAAAGTACGTAATGAGTAAATCATCCAAAAATGGTGGTAAAAATAGAAATGGCTGACTTCCTGTTGAGTTTAGGGCATTGCTCCAAGAGACTTTTCTGTGCGTCTGGACATGGTAGATGTACCACAGAATTTGCGTACATGTCGGTCAAAAGTGTGGCGGGGGCTGCTTCGTTAAAGGTCACTTCCTGTTGCCACTAGGTGGCGCTATGACTGTGGGTGAATATCGGCATGTAGATTTGTTCAGGGCGGGAAACTTGTCAAATGTGTTAAATTTCGTGCAGATCTGGGCATTTACAGCCAAGTTACTACAACTTCCTGTTTCATGGCGAATCATCGACGCCATGGACACGGCCATCGATGAAAACGCGCAGAGAGCACAACTTTACATCGTCAATGCCTTTAGAAGGCACAGCAGAAATTTGAAGTCGATCCGACTAAATCCCTAGGAGGAGTTCGATAAAGTACGGAGTGTGTAAATCGTCCAAAAATGGCCGCCAAATTCAAAATGGCAGACTTCCTGTCGAGTTTATGGTATGGGTTCTTGAGGCTTTTTTGTGCGTCTTGATATGATACATGTCCCCACCAAATTTCGTGCATGTAGGTTGAACGTGGACGAGGGGCTAGTTTTTTCCAATTTTCTAGGTGGCGCTAGCGTGCCATTTTGCCACGCCCATCCGCGAAACCCACAAAATACGAAATTTTTCACCACTCCTGACATGCGTGCCAAATTTGGTGAGTTTTTGAGCATGTTGCGGCCCCGAAAATGGCGCTTACTTTGCAGAAAAAAGAAAAAAAAAATAATTCTAACAGTTTCAATAGGGTCCTCGCACTGTTAGTGCTCGGGCCCTAATTAAAGCTGCAAGCAGCGATGGGCGGGCCCTCGCACCTGTAGCGCGTCGGAGTGTGAGGCGGCCGCGTTGCATATTTTGCAGCTCAGCCGGTGCGGCTGTGAATTTGCTACGCTGCTTCATTAAAGGTCACTTCCTATTGCCAGCAGGTGGCGCTATGACTGTGGGTGAATCGGCATGTAGATTTGTTCAGGGCGGGACTCTTGTCAAATGTGTAAAATTTTGTGCAGATCTGGGCATTTACAGCCAAGTTACTACAACTTCCTGTTTCATGGCGAATCTTCGACGCCACGGACACGCCCATCGACAAAAACGCGCACATAGCACAACTTTACATCGTCAATGCCTTTAGAAGGCACAGCAGAAATTTGAAGTCGATCCAACTAAATCCCTAGGTGGAGTTTGTTAAAGTACGTAATGAGTAAATCATCCCAAAATGGCGGTAAAATTAGAAATGGCTGACTTCCTGTTGAGTTTAGGGCAACGCTCCAAGAGACTTTTCTGTGTGTCTGGACATGGTAGATGTACCACAGAAATTTCGTACATGTCGGTCAAACATGCGACGGGTACTGCTTCGTTAAAGGTCACTTCCTGCTTTCACTAGGTGGCGCTATGACTGTGGGTGAATGTCGGCATGTAGATTTGTTCAGGGCGGGACTCTTGTCAAATGTGTAAAATTTTGTGCAGATCTGGGCATTTACAGCCAAGTTACTACAACTTCCTGTTTCATGGCGAATCATCGACGCCACGGACACGCCCATTGACGAAAACGCGCAGATAGCACAACTTTACATCGTCAATGCCTTTAGAAGGCACAGCAGAAATGTGAAGTCGATCCGACTAAAGCCCTATGAGGAGTTAGTTAAAGTACGTAATGAGTAAATCATCCAAAAATGGCGGTAAAATTAGAAATGGCTGACTTCCTGTTGAGTTTAGGGCATCGCTCCAAGAGACTTTTCAGTGCGTCTGGACATGGTAGATGTGCCACAGAAATTTCGTACATGTCGGTCAAACATGCGGCGGGGGCTGCTTCGTTAAATTTCACTTCCTGTTGCCAGCAGGTGGCGCTATGACTGTGGGTGAAAGTCGGCATGTAGATTTGTTCAGGGCGGGACTCTTGTCAAATGTGTAAAATTTTGTGTAGATCTGGGCATTTACAGCCAAGTTACTACAACTTCCTGTTTCATGGCGAATCATCGACGCCACGGACACGTCCATCGACGAAAACGCGCAGATAGCACAACTTTACATCGTCAATGCCTTTAGAAGGTACAGCAGAAATTTTAAGTCGATCCGACTAAATCCCTAGGAGGAGTTCGTTAAAGTACGGAGTGTGTAAATCGTCCAAAAATGGCCGCCAAATTCAAAATTGCGTACTTCCTGTCGAGTTTAGGGTATGGGTTCTTGAGGCTTTGTTGTGCGTCTTGATATGATACACGTCCCCACCAAATTTCGTGCATGTAGGTTGAACGTGGACGAGGGGCTAATTTTTTTCCAATTTTCTAGGTGGCGCTAGCGTGCCATTTTGCCACGCCCATCCGCGAAACCCACAAAATACGAAATTTTTCACCAGTCCTGACATGCGTGCCAAATTTGGTGAGTTTTTGAGCATGTTGCGGCCCCGAAAATGGCGCTTACTTTGCAGAAAAAAGAAAAAAGAAAAAAGAAAAAAAAAATAATCCTAACAGTTTCAATAGGGTCCTCGCACTGTTAGTGCTCGGGCCCTAATTAAAGCTGCAAGCAGCGATGGGCGGGACCTCGCACCTGTAGCACGTCGGGGTCTGAGGCAGCCGTGTTGCATTTTCTGCAGCTCAGCCAGTGCGGATGTGCATTTGCTACGCTGCTTCGTTAAAGGTCACTTCCTGTTGCCAGGAGGTGGCGCTATGACTGTGGGTGAATGTCGGCATGTAGATTTGTTCAGGGCGGGACTCTTGTCAAACGTGTTAAATTTCGTGCGGATCTGGGCATTTACAGCCAAGTTACTACAACTTCCTGTTTCATGGCGAATCATCGACGCCACGGACACACCCATCGACGAAAACGCGCAGATAGCACAACTTTATATCGTCAATGCCTTTAGAAGGTACAGCAGAAATTTGAAGTTGATCCGCCTAAATCCCTAGGAGGAGTTCGTTAAAGTACGGAGTGTGTAAATCTTCCCAAATGGGTGGCCAAATTCAAAATGGCGGACTTCCTGTCGAGTTTAGGGTATGGGTTCTTGAGGCTTTTTTGTGCGTCTGGTCATGCTAGATGGACCACAGAAATTTCGTACATGTCGGTCAAACAAGCGGCGGGGGCTGCTTCATTAAAGGTCACTTCCTGTTGCCAGCAGATGGCGCTATGACTGTGGGTGAATATCGGCATGTAGATTTGTTCAGGGCGGGACTCTTGTCAAATGTGTAAAATTTCGTGCAGATCTGAGCATTTACAGCCAAGTTACTACAACTTCCTGTTTCATGGCGAATCATCGACGCCACGGACACACCCATCGACGAAAACGCGCAGATAGCACAACTTTACATCGTCAATGCCTTTAGAAGGTACAGCAGAAATTTGAAGTTGATCCGACTAAATCCCTAGGAGGAGTTCGTTAAAGTACGGAGTGTGTAAATCTTCCCAAATCGGTCGCCAAATTCAAAATGGCGGACTTCCTGTCGAGTTTAGGGTATGGGTTCTTGAGGCTTTTTTGTGCGTCTGGTCATGGTAGATGCACCACAGAAATTTTGTACATGTCGGTCAAACAAGCGGCGGGGGCTGCTTCATTAAAGGTCACTTCCTGTTGCCAGCAGATGGCGCTATGACTGTGGGTGAATATCAGCATGTAGATTTGTTCAGGGCGGGACTCTTGTCAAATGTGTAAAATTTCGTGCAGATCTGAGCATTTACAGCCAAGTTACTACAACTTCCTGTTTCATGGCGAATCATCGACGCCACGGTCACACCCATCGACGAAAACGCGCAGATAGCACAACTTTACATCGTCAATGCCTTTAGAAGGTACAGCAGAAATTTGAAGTTGATCCTACTAAATCCCTAGAAGGAGTTTGTTAAAGTACGGAGTGTGTAAATCATCCCAAATCGGTCGCCACATTCAAAATAGCGGACTTCCTGTCGAGTTTAGGGTATGGGTTCTTGAGGCTTTTTTGTGCGTCTGGTCATGGTAGATGTACCACAGAAATTTCGTACATATCGGTCAAACAAGCGGCGGGGGCTGCTTCGTTAAAGTTCACTTCCTGTTGCCAGCAGGTGGCGCTATGACTGTGGGTGAATGTCGGCATGTAGATTTGTTCAGGACGGAACTCTTGTCAAATGTGTAAAATTTCGTGCAGATCTGGGCATTAACAGCCAAGTTACTACAACTTCCTGTTTCATGGCGAATCATCGACGCCACGGACACGCCCATCGACGAAAACGCGCAGATAGCACAACTTTACATCGTCAATGCCTTTAGAAGGCACAGCAGAAACTAGAAGTCGATCCGACTAAATCCCTAGGAGGAGTTCGTTAAAGTACTGAGTGTGTAAATCGTCCCAAAATGGGTGCCAAATTCAAAATGGCGGACTTCCTGTCGAGTTTAGGGTATGGGTTCTTGAGGCTTTTTTGTGCGTCTTGATATGATACACGTCCCCACCAAATTTCGTGTTTGTAGGTTGAACGTGGACGAGGGGCTAATTTTTTCCAATTTTCTAGGTGGCGCTAGGGAGCCATTTTGCCACGCCCATCCGTGAAACCCACAAAATACGAAATTTTTCACCAGTCCTGACATGCGTGCCAAATTTGGTGAGTTTTTGAGCATGTTGAGGCCCCGAAAATGGCGCTTACTTTGCAGAAAAAAGAAAAAAGAAAAAAAAAATTAAAGCTGCAAGCAGCGATGGGCGGGCCCTCGCACCTGTAGCGCGTCGGGTTGTGAGGCGGCCGCGTTGCATATTCTGGAGCTCAGCCGGTGCGGCTGTGAATTTGCTACGCCTCATTAAAAGTCACTTCCTGTTGCCACTAGGTGGCGCTATGACTGTGGGTGAATGTCGGCATGTAGATTTGTTCAGGACGGGACTCTTGTCAAATATGTAAAATTTCGTGCAGATCTGGGCATTTACAGCCAAGTTACAACAACTTCCTGTTTCATGGCGAATCATCGACGCCACGGACACGCCCATGGACGAAAACACACAGATAGCACAACTTTACATCGTCAATGCCTTTAGAAGGCACAGCAGAAATGTGATGTCGATCCGACTAAAGCCCTAGGAGGAGTTAGTTAAAGTACGTAATGAGTAAATCATCCGAAAATGGCGGTAAAATTAGAAATGGCTGACTTCCTGTTGAGTTTAGGGCATCGCTCCAAGAGACTTTTCTGTGCGTCTGGACATGGTAGATGTACCACAGAAATTTCGTACATGTCGGTCAAACAAGCGGCGGGGGCTACTTCGTTAAAGGTCACTTCCTGTTGCCAGCAGGTGGCGCTATGACTGTGGGTGAATGTCGGCATTTAGATTTGTTCAGGGCGAGACTCTTGTCAAATGTGTAAAATTTCCTGCAAATCTGGGCATTTATAGCCAAGTTACTACAACTTCCTGTTTAATGGCGAATCATCGACGCCACGGACACGCCCATCGCCAAAAACGCGCAGATAGCACAACTTTACATCATCAATGCCTTTAGAAGGTACAGCAGAAATTTGAAGTTGATCTGACTAAATCCCTAGGAGGAGTTCGTTAAAGTACGGAGTGTGTAAATCGTCCCAAATCGGTCGCCAAATTCAAAATGGCGGACTTCCTGTCGAGTTTAGGGTATGGGTTCTTGAGGCTTTTTTGTGCGTCTGGTCATGGTAGATGTACCACAGAAATTTCGTACATGTCGGTCAAACAAGCGGAGGGGGCTGCTTCGTTAAATGTCACTTCCTGTTGCCAGCAGGTGGCGCTATGACTGTGGGTGAATGTCGTTATGTAGATTTGTTCAGGGCGGGACTCTTGTCAAATGTGTAAAATTTCGTGCAAATCTGGGCATTTACAGCCAAGTTACTACAACTTCCTGTTTCATGGCGAATCTTCGACGCCACGGACACGCCCATCGACGAAAACGCGCAGATAGCACAACTTTACATCGTCAATGCCTTTAGAAGGCACAGCAGAAATTTCAAGTCGATCCGACTAAATCCCTAGGAGGAGTTCGTTAAAGTACGGAGTCTGTAAATCGTCCAAAAATGGCCGCCAAATTCAAAATGGGGGACCTCCTGTCGAGTTTAGGGTATGGGTTCTTGAGGCTTTTTTGTGCGTCTTGATATGATACACGTCCCTACCAAATTTCGTGCATGTAGGTTGAACGTGGACGAGGGGCTAATTTTTTCCAATTTTCTAGGTGGCGCTAGCGTGCCATTTTGCCCCGCCCATCCGCGAAACCCACAAAATACGAAATTTTTCACCAGTCCTGACATGCGTGCCAAATTTGGTGAGTTTTTGAGCATGTTGCGGCCCCGAAAATGGCACTTACTTTGCAGAAAAAAGAAAAAAAAAATAATCCTAACAGTTTCAATAGGGTCCTCGCACTGTTAGTGCTCGGGCCCTAATAACTGCCATGTACATGTGACATAAAGGTAAAATCCTTTTCTTTAGGATGCATGTGTCTCCAAATATCTATTAGACCTAATTCTCTCATTATTCCTGAAAGAGCTTTTGCTTTTTTTGACTGTGTTCCCCTAACTGCTGGTAACCTATCCGCATGACTATCTAATACACAGTTAAAATCCCCACCAATTAAATACATTCCCTCGCCTTTCTGTGCCAAAAGAGAGAAAACATTCTTGAAAAATTGTGGGTAGTCCTCATTAGGTGCGTAAATATTAAGAATAGTAATTTTATTGCCTGCAATTGTTCCAACTACCATGACGTATCTCCCCTCTTTATCTTTGTATACTTGCTCCATATTAAAAAAAACAGACTTGGCAAACATGATTGCGACACCTCTTCGCTTCCCCTTGTTATATGAGGCACTGTAAACTTGGTCTACCCATTCCCTCCTCAATTTTAAATGTTCCCCATCGGACAGGTGCGTCTCGAAGCAATGCAATAGAGCATTGCATTTTTCTAAGCTGGTTAAATATCTTCTTTCTTTTAATTGGGCTGCTCAGTCCTTTCACATTGTAACTGACACAAATTAAATTAAAGCTGCAAGCAGCATTTAGCGGGGTTCAAGCAGTTTAGGCCTTTAAGGCTTTTAAGCACAAAAGCATCAAAAGACATTAAGTTTTAAGTTTCAATAATGGCAATTTGCTATAGGGTATACATTGTTTTTAATATTTTTAACAATTATAGCGCCACCTATAGTCCGATCTCCATGAAACTTTGCATGCTTGTTGAATACGTTATGACACATATGCTCATCAATTTTTGTGAAGTTCTGACTTTTCCTTTAGGATTTATAGGCTTTTGGGTGCATTTTGTCATGCCCCCTTTTTTAAATGACCCTGTTATAGCAAAACAAATGACAAAGTTCAACTTTTTTTGATAATTATTGATCTAGAGAGTCCAAAGAATTGTCCCAGACTGGTCTGGTTCCGATCGGGCAAAAAACCAGGGACTAGTTCGCAAAAGTAGGTTTTTAACATATTCGTGAATATTTAACGAACGATTTGATTGACAGCAATGGTTCTTGAGGCAAAGTTGTTCAGCATGAGGAGATCTATCAATAGATATACATATTGTGGGGGTGTGTGCAACACCACGTGATAACAGAGCCATAAAACTCGTTAGCGCCAACTAGTGGCCGATTTCTTTCAAAATTCTTACAGACCTCTAGGGGCATGAGTCAAACATGCCCAACGAGTTTCGTTCCGATCGGCCTTCGTTAACCTTGTTTTATAGGTGCTCAAACTTCATTGGCCGATGGCGGCCATGTTTTTTGAGATACACCAATGTCCTCATACACATACATGGGGCCTTGGACAAAGACACTGCATACCAATTTTCAAGTCAATCGGACTAACGGTCAGCTGGTCAGAGCTCTTTTTTAGTTTTATTCGTTTTATAGCGCCACCTAGTGTTCCATCGTGGCGATTTTTTTACTGTGACCTCAAATTGAGCTTATACATATGTGTACCGAGTTTGTTGAGGATATCTCATTTACTTCTCGAGTTATAGCCATTTTAGTAAAATAGGCTCCTCCCACAACATTTATTTTGCGCCCCCTAGCGACCGCAAAGAGACTTTTTCAACATTTTTTTGATAATTATTGATCTTCAGACTCCAGAGAACATTCCTGCACTGGTTTGATTCCGATCGGGCGAAAAACCAGGGACTAGTTCGCAAAAGTAGTTTTTCGACAAAATTCAAAATGACGGAAAATCTATCATGACGGAAATGAAATCGGAGATATACATTTTTTTCATCAGGTGACCAGCTTTCCAAAGATATAAGACACTTGAGCGTACGACTTACGGTCTAGGAGTTATGAGCAGTTTCGCGCAATTGGTTGCTATAGCGCCACCTATGGGCCAATCGGGGTCATAATTTGATAACCTCTCCTCGATTTTTGTACTACCATCTGACAAAGTTTCAGAGCTCCAGCACTTACGGTTTGGGCTGCACGATGCGTTTTAGGGGAGAATAATAATAATAATTAAAGCTGCAAGCAGCATTTAGCGGGGTTCAAGCAGTTTAGGCCTTGAAGGCCTTTAAGCACAAAAGCATCAAAAGACATTAAGTTTTAAGTTTCAATAATGGCAATTTACCATAGGGTATATATTGTTTTTAACATTTTTAACAATTATAGCGCCACCTATAGTCCGATCTCCATGAAAGTTTGCATGCTTGTTGAATAAGCAATGACACATGTGCTCATCAATTTTTGTGAAGTTCTGACTTTTCCTTTAGGATTTATAGGCTTTTGGGTGCATTTTGTCATGTCCCCTTTTGTAAATGACCCTGTTATAGCAAAACAAAAGACAAAGTTCAACTTTTTTTTGATAATTATTGATCTAGAGAGTCCAGAGAATTATCCTAGACTGGTCTGGTTCCGATCGAGCAAAAAACCAGGGACTAGTTTGCAAAAGTAGGTTTTTAACATATTCGTGAATATTTAACGAACGATTTGATTGACAGCAATGGTTCTTGAGGCAAAGTTGTTCATCATGAGGAGATCTATCAATTGATATACATTTTGTGGGGGTGTGTGCAACACCACGTGATTACAGAGCAATAAAACTTGTTAGCGCCAACTAGTGGCCGATTTCTTTCAAAATTCTTACAGACCTCTAGGGCCATGAGTCGAACATTCCCAACGAGTTTCGTTCCGATCGGCCTTCGTTAACCTTGTTTCATAGATGCTCAAACTTCATTGGCCGATGGCGGCCATGTTTTTTGAGATACACCAATGTCCTCATACACATACATGGGGCCTTGGACCAAGACACTGCATACCAATTTTCACGTGAATCGGACTGACGGTCAGGTGTTTATCTGTTTTTTTCATTTTATAGCGCCACCTAGTGTTCAATCGTCGCGATTTTTTTACTGTCACCTCAAATTGAACTCTTACACATGTGTACCGAGTTTGGTGAAGATATCTTATTTACTTCTCGAGCTATAGCCATTTTAGTAAAATAGGCTCCTCCCACAACGTTTATTTTGCTTCCCCTAGCGACCGGAACGAGAAATTTCAACAATTTTTTGATAATTATTGATCGTCAGACTCCAGAGAACATTTCTGCACTGGTTTGGTTCCGATCGGGCAAAAATCCAGGGACTAGTTTGCAAAAGTAGTTTTTCGACAAAATTCAAAATGGCGGAAATTCTATCATGGCGGAAATGAAATCGGAGATATACGTTTTTTTCGTCAGGTGACCAGCTTTCCAACGATATAAGACACTTGAGTGTACGACTTACGGTCTAGGAGTTATGAGCAGTTTCGCGCAATTGGTCGCTATAGCGCCACCTATGGGCCAATCGGGCTCATAATTTGATAACCTCTCCTCGATTTTTGTACTACCATCTGACAAAGTTTCAGAGCTCCAGCACTTACGGTTTGGTCTGCACGATGCGTTTTACGGCAGAATAATAATAATAATAATAATAAAAATCAATACAATTACAATAGGGTTTCAGCACTTCGTGCTTGAACCCCTAATTATCCATTGACATTGGTATAAATGTTGTGTGCGCTAGTCACCATATATATTCCAGTAATATATATAAAAAGAAAATATTAAAAAACACTTTAAATTGGCTGTCAAGGGTAAATAATTAACGTTAACAAAAACTAAAACAGGAACTATGTACACGAACAAGACTTCCACACCTCCATTCGGCCAAGTTCTTGTCTCGTAGGCCAAATCCCGATGTAAGAAGGGCAGGGAGTTGTGATGCTGACTCCCTGGGGTATCCAAAGTGCACCAAGTGCGCGCAGCCATTTTTAGAACACGGCCGCCTCCAAGAGTGATTTCCACTCAGCAAAATGTCAGCAAGGTTCCTTCAATTTAAAAAAAAAAATAATAATAATAATAAAAAAAAAATCAATTATTATCCCGAGAATATAAAAAGGGGGGAAAAAAATAAAAAAAAATACATATATATATTAGTTCTCACATTCTGAAGCAGAAATATCCAGTTCAAATATAGGCTACCTCTTTACATTCGAGCTATTCAATCCTGCAAAAATGCTTGTACAAAAGGCCCGGATACCTTTAAATGTCCTGGACGATTTCAACCAATCATAGAGTACAAGGTTGCCATAGTGACATTCGTGCTGAGGTGAATTGGTGCTGAGGTGGATTCAGTCGGAGAGAGAAGACGCATCATAATTATTAGTTAAGATACTTGACAGTTTCAGTTTAGTTAATCTGTAGTGTTCGACGATTATTCAGCTGGTTTACATATACATTGAGTCGCTGTGTGCGTACATACCAAGTAAGTTTATATTTCCAAGTTTTTCCGTTAGTATGCAGAAACTGTTAGACGATGTTCATTAGCGCGAGCGATACCTGATTGGCATAAATCTGCCTGTATTACTTCTTCTTTAGTAATTTTTCGGAGATTCTGCATGTTACTTTATGTTATGTATGAGACATTATGTTATTATTAGTTTTACGGTTACTTTAGAGATGATCATTATCATGAGGTAATCAGCACCGTATACTGAGCATATGGAATGTCTAGTTAAACGCATTTATGTGCTATTAGCACCTCCTTGTGGTGATGTTTAGAATTATTATTCTGTCTGATAGCACTTCCTTAATGGGTTTGTTAGACTGAATGCTGTTAATAATGTTTATTATTAATGATGTATATGTATGTTAATGTTTATTTCTTTGTTTAATTTGTTATAGAACCACACACACATACCCCATATGTAAATCAACCAGCTCTTCAGTAAATAAGTGAAGTTTGAACCCTGCCTGGTGTGTCTGTTCAACTAAGCCTCATCTTATACAGTTCTGACCAACTGCCTGCTGCGTTTCACATCCATTAAAATTAGTCTACTATCGAACCTCTTCATTTCAATGGTCCTTCGAGCCGGAGCGTGAATCACAGCAGAGAGATGACATCCCACTTTGAGCCAGACACTCCTGTTGTTCGACCTAGACGACAGATAAGGCTGCCTGCACATCTAGCAGATTATCAAGTTACTGATTCAACGAATATGAAGAGAGCGTTACCTCTGTTTCCTCCAACGGCTGAGAGTGTGTCACAATCATCTTCTCCAGAGAGCCAGTCACCGTATCCAGATGGCCTACTACTATGCGATGAATGGCCAGATTTAGCAGAAGATGTGGCACCAGAGTATAATGAGCCCCGCCAAGACCAGCATCTCTTTGATATTAAAGCTATGTGGACTGAGATGAAAAGAGATAGCAATGAGCTTCGCAGTCACATTCTACCTGAGATACTTTCTACGCTGCGAGGGCTCCAAGTGGAGAATGTTACGTTAAAACAAGAAATTCAGCAGATAGCCACAGAAAGAGTGACTCCTGGTCGACCAGTAAAGCCAGTTCCAGCCCCTCGCACCCATGTGCCATCATCCGTCCATAGACAGAGAGGTTCTACAGAGTATGCTGGGGAGGTTCCTTTAGATCGATTTGCCCAGTACGAGCAGCTGACAAAGCAGATGGGAGACTTCACGTTTTCACCCAGGCCAGAGCACCCGTATGCTGGAAGGAGTCGCCCTGTCCCCTCTCAGAGGTCCTACGCCCACTCAGTACAAGCCTGTAACAGCTGTTCAGCATGACAATGAGCCACTTAGTCCTAGAAGCAGCTTTTGTCAAAGTGGTAGAGACTTCCAACAGACTCCATGCCCAGAGCTGACGTCTAGATCAGAAATGCAGCCAGTTTATGAGCAGGTTTACCAAGGCCCTAAGCCTACCATCCCCCGTCTGACAGCAGCAGATCCCAGACAGTTTTCGAGATTACGGATGGCGCTAGAGAATCTTCTGCCAATGAATGCGAGTGAACGCTTTAAGTATCAGATCCTGACTGATCATTTAGAGCTGGAAGAGGCCCTACTAGTAGCAGATTCCTACTGTAATTCAGTGAGACCTTATACAGACACTATGCAAGCTCTCGTGAAGATGTATGGTCAGCCCCACAAGCTTGTGCTGCGGAATATAGCTGAAGTACTAGAAGGTCCCAACCTCAAGCCAGGTGATGTTAAAGCATTCAAGTTCTTCGCCCTCCGTGTACGCTCATTAGTGAGTATGTTGGAGCAGTTGGGGTCTGAGGGAGCATCTGAGTTAGAATGTGGCTCACACGTGTCCAGACTCCAGGGCAAGCTTCCCCACGAGCTACAGATCAGTTTTAAGAGATATGTCCACCCATCTAGGATCACAGTCCCCACCCTCATCGACTTTGCAGACTGGTTAGAGTATGAGCTCCAGGTCCAAGACGACACTGCCAAGACAACTACTTATGCTCCACCCTTAGCTATTAAGAATCGAGAAGGCCGTTACAACCCCAAGTCTCCTGGTCGATCGACAAGTTTCCTGCTGGGTACCGAGAAGCCTGCTGTAGACAGTGAACGCAGAGTGTCCGCTCCAGAGTCCCGGTCCAGCTCTGCACGGTATCAAGAGAAGGTACGTGCTTACTGCCCTTACTGTGATAACGCCAGTCATTTCCTTAATGGATGTCACAACTTCAAAGAGTTAACCAGAGACCAGAAAGAGACCTGGATTCGTAAGAATAATCGTTGTTGGAGATGTGGCCGCAATCATCACGCTTCCAGGTGCACACTGAAAGCCTTGTGCAAGACCTGCAACAGGAAACACCTCCTTATATTGCATGATGTGAATGATAAAGTTACGACTGACAGTACAACGCTCCCACCCCCAGAGAACTCCTGTCTTGTGAGTACCACAAACGACATCCTGTACGTTGACCGTTCTGTCAGTAGCCGTAGAGTAATGTTAAAGGTGAGCAAGGTGATCATCACGAATGGAGATGCATCGTTAGAGACATATGCAGTGCTTGATGACGGGTCTGAAAGGACTATCCTCCTTCAAGCAGCCGCACTGCAGCTGAATCTCAAAGGACAATCAGAAGATCTGATACTCAGAACAGTGAGACAAGATCAGCAGGTGATTCATGGGGCGGCCGTTTCTTTCACAGTATCATCTGTGTCTCATCCTCACAAGAAATATCTCATCCAACATGCCTTTACAGCTGAGAAACTAGGTCTTGCTGAACACACCTACTCGGTGGCTTCCTTAAAGAAGAGGTATCGACACCTAACAGGCCTTCCACTGCAGCAGATGGATAAAGTGCAGCCGATGTTGTTGATAGGGTCAGACTGCCCACACCTCATTACGCCTGTTGAACCAGTCCGGTTAGGCCCACCAGGTGGACCTGCTGCAGTTAAGACCCGCTTAGGATGGACTCTTCAAGGTCCTACCCACGAGATTCGTCGTGAGATTAACACACACCAGTGCTTCTTTACCTCTATCCTCCCTAACGCAGATCTGTTTGCTCACGTAGAGAGATTATGGCAGATGGATGTGATTCCGTACCGCAGCAACAAGGTGGTGACGAGATCTAAGCTGGACCAAGAAGCTATTAGGCTCTTGCAGGAGAAGACTGTGAGAGTGGAGGTGGAAGGGACTATGAGGTATGCTACGCCGCTGCTGAGGAGTCAGAGTATGCCACAGCTAACCATGGCCAAAGAAGCTGTTCTTCCTCAGCTAAGGAGTGTCGAGAGGAGACTGCTAAAGAATCCAGATCAGGCTTCGGCCTACCAGGCGGAGATCACGAGGCTGAAGGAGGCAGGTTACATAGCCAAGCTGCAACCAAGGGAAGTGATGAGCTCTGCAGAGTCATGGTACATACCTCACCATATGGTGCAGCATAACAACAAGAATCGGGTTGTCTATAACTGTTCTGCTCCGCTTCCGAGAGCATCAGGTGGCCATAAGCAGTGATATTCGAGGTATGTTTCACCAGGTGAGGCTGCTCCCTGATGACATGCCCCTCCTCAGATTCCTGTGGCGTGACCTGAAGCCAGAACAACCCCCTGATGTGTACCAGTGGCAAGTTCTCCCCTTTGGTACCACATGCAGTCCCTGTTGTGCCACCTATGCCTTGCAGAGGCATGTCATAGACCACAGCCAGTCTGGGGACCCAGTCAGAGAGGTAATCGAAAGATCATTCTATGTCGATAATTGTCTACATAGTCTTCACTCTCCCAGAGAGGCCAGAGACCTAGTTGACCAATTATGTTCTCTCTTAACCACCGGAGGGTTTGAGCTTCGACAATGGGCCAGTAATTGCCCGTCAGTGGTTACTCACCTCTCTTCTGAGTCAAGATCAAATACCTGTGACCTCTGGCTTAGTCATGGCCAACAAGACACCCATGAGTCTACGCTCGGACTACACTGGCATTGTCAGTCTGACACCCTACGTTACAAACACAGAGGTAGCCGCTGCTCTACTGTGACAATGCGCAGTATCTACCACGTGCTGGCCAGCCAATATCACCCTCTCGGTTATATGATCCCTTACACCACCCGGGCGAAGGTATTGGTCCAGCGATTATGGGATAAGAAGCGCGAGTGGGATGATCCGCAGTTACCTGAGGAACTCATTACTTCATGGTTAGAGTGAGAAAGAGTTGAGTGGGATAGAGAAGATATCCTTACCTCGGTGCTATGTCAGCTCGCAGATGGATCACCAGTCCTGTAGATACGACATCCACGTTTTCTGTGATGCATCTGAGCAGGCGTATGGTTCCGTGGCCTATCTGCGGACAGAGGACAAAGAAGGTCAAGTGGAAGTCATCTTTGTCGCCGCCAGATCCCGCGTTGCGCCCCGGAAGCAGCAATCTATACCCCGCTTAGAGCTGTGAGCTCACTGGAGCACAACTCTCCCAACTCCTGAATACAGAGCTTACAATTCCCATTCACTCCACTACGCTCTGGTCAGACTCCACCACTGTGCTCACATGGCTTACTTCCAGCTCATGTCGCTACAAGGTGTTCGTAGGAACACGGGTGGCGGAGATCCAAGAGATAACAGCTTCAGCCAACTGGCGCTATGTCAGATCTGCAGACAATCCAGCGGATGACATCACTCGAGGCAAGCCTCTACGTGACCTTGCTACAGGGAGCCGTTGGAGCCAGGGACCAGCCTTCCTCAAGCTGCCACCGGCTAGTTGGCCCGGGCAGCCCCCTCTGTCGTTCGAAGAGTCAAGCAGTGAGTTGAGACAGTCAGCTTTCTCTGGGTTAGTGACCACAACTGCACACTCACTTCAGTCACCTCACTATAACACACTGTCAGAGTGTCTGAATGCCTATGGACAGAAGCTTCACGGGGCGGCCTACTCTTCCAGTGCTGATCTCCAAAGAGACGTTCAACATGCAGTCCTTCGCCAAGCTCAGTCAGAGTCCTTTCCTGATGAGTTGAAACTTCTGAAGTCCGATAAACCAGTGTCAGCCTCTAGCAGATTGGTTTCACTCTCCCCTGAGCTTGACGTTGCTACTGGATTGATTCGTGTAGGAGGCCGTCTCCGACATTGTGAGGTACTAGAAGCAGATGTTGCTCATCCAGTGGTCCTTGACCCTCGACATCCTACTACAGAGTTGATTATCAAGGATTATGATGAGAGATTGTGTCACCCCGGAACAGAGAGACTGTTCACAGAGATCCGAAGGTCATACTGGATTCTGAGAGGTCGAGAAGCTGTCCGCCGATACCAGCGTCAGTGTACGCAGTGTAGGAAATGGAAAGGTCGTCCAGAAATTCCCCTCATGGCCGACCTACCCCTGACCAGACAGAGATATTTTCGTCCAGCTTTCTACTCGACTGGCATGGACTGTTTCGGCCCTTTCATTATTAAGATCGGCCGTCGGAACGAGAAGAGGTGGGGCATAATCTTCAAGTGTATGACCACCAGGGCCGTCTATCTTGATCTTCTCACCAGTTTCGACTCTGACTCGTTCTTGATGTCCCTACGACGGTTCATCACCCGGCGAGGGAAACCGTACGAGTTATTGAGCGACCAAGGCACCAACTTTAAGGGAGGTGAACGGGAATTAGATGACTCTTTCGCCACCCTCCAAGAGGCACTACAGAGTCACCTCGCCAGCCAGAAGATAAAGTTTGTTTACAACCCACCAGGTGCCCCACACTTTGGCGGTTGCTGGGAGAGAGAGATCCGCTCGATCAAAACAGCCCTCAGAGTGACCATCGGGACTCAGACTGTCACTGAGGAAGTCTTAAGAACAGTTCTGATCGAGGTTGAAGGTATTCTCAACTCAAAGCCTCTTGGGTACACCTCCTCGGATGTGGCCGACCCCGATCCAATAACCCCATACTGCTTCATAATCGGCCGTCGAGACGCATCCTTACCTCAGGTAGTCTACCAAGAGTCCGAGATCCTGAGTCGCAGGCGCTGGCGCCACAGCCAACTGCTGGCTGACCATTTTTGGAGACATTTTCTCAAGTACTACTTACCTAGTCTCCAAGCTCGCCAGAAGTGGCAGACTGAGAGGAAGTCGTTGCAGAGTGGAGATGTGGTCATGATCGTCGACCCCCAACTTCCTCGTGCTCTCTGGCCAGTAGGCAAGATCACTCAGGTGTTTCCAGGCACCGATGGGCGGGTCCGGACAGCCAGCGTAGATGTTAAGGGTAGGACTTACACGCGGATTGCGGCTCGCCTCATCCAGCTTCCAGCTCTACCTGAGGATGACCAGGACAAAATGTAGGCCTTTTCAAGATGATCGAATTCAATTCTTGAATTCGGGGGCGGCTGTACAAAAGGCCCGGATACCTTTAAATGTCCTGCACGATTTCAACCAATCATAGAGTACAAGGTTGCCATAGTGACATTCGTGCTGAGGTGAATTGGTGCTGAGGTGGATTCAGTCGGAGAGAGAAGACGCATCATAATTATTAGTTAAGATACTTGACAGTTTCAGTTTAGTTAATCTGTAGTGTTCGACGATTATTCAGCTGGTTTACATATACATTGAGTCGCTGTGTGCGTACATACCAAGTAAGTTTATATTTCCAAGTTTTTCCGTTAGTATGCAGAAACTGTTAGACGATGTTCATTAGCGCGAGCGATACCTGATTGGCATAAATCTGCCTGTATTACTTCTTCTTTAGTAATTTTTCGGAGATTCTGCATGTTACTTTATGTTATGTATGAGACATTATGTTATTATTAGTTTTATGGTTACTTTAGAGATGATCATTATCATGAGGTAATCAGCGCCGTATACTGAGCATATGGAATGTCTAGTTAAACGCATTTATGTGCTATTAGCACCTCCTTGTGGTGATGTTTAGAATTATTATTCTGTCTGATAGCACTTCCTTAATGGGTTTGTTAGACTGAATGCTGTTAATAATGTTTATTATTAATGATGTATATGTATGTTAATGTTTATTTCTTTGTTTAATTTGTTATAGAACCACACACACATACCCCATATGTAAATCAACCAGCTCTTCAGTAAATAAGTGAAGTTTGAACCCTGCCTGGTGTGTCTGTTCAACTAAGCCTCATCTTATACAGTTCTGACCGACTGCCTGCTGCGTTTCACATCCATTAAAATTAGTCTACTATCGAACCTCTTCATTTCAATGCTTGAAGGTCCGCGTCGGACAGCAGCGCTGTACTTGATCCACGTCTACCTTTACTTTGCACTGACCATCTAGCCTTCGATATTTCTCTTACTTGTCGGTCACGTTCATCCACTCGGACTTTAATTCCCATTTCCCGCAGGGGTGGTGCAGCATCCATCAGGGTAGGAAAAGTTTTAACTCCCGCATCCAGGTAGATCCTTATCTGTGCTGGATAGATACACTGAGCTCGCACATTCTTCGTCTTGAGTTGTTTCATTACGTCTCGTACCTGCGCTCTCTTCCTCTGTAACTCAGGCGAGTAGTCGTTGTCAAAGTAGATCCGTTTCGCGTTGTAAAGGACCTGTTTCTGTGACCAGGCTTTTCGTAGAATTGCGTCCTTAACCGCATAGTCTAGGAATCTCACTATTATCGATCTCGGGGGTGCGGCGGGGTCTTTTGGTTTAGCTGCAAGGGCCCTGTGCGCCCTTTCAATCTTTATATCCATATCCTGAGGTAACTGTAGGACTGTGTTGAGCAGGCCCAAAACAAACTCCGCCGTGTTTTCTCCTTCGCTGCCCTCTGGAACTTGATATATTCTTAGATTATTCCGGCGAAGTCTATTTTGCAAGTCCTCGCATCTACCTGTGAGATCCGCCTCACGTTCCAGTAGATATCGTAGCGCTCTTTCATGTCTCATCCCCGTCTCCTCAGCAGCGCTGATCCGTTTCTCCGTCTCCTCGATCCTGCTCTCCAAACCATTTATTTGGCATTTTAAGTCCTCAACCGAGGTCTCCACTTTTGTCAGCGATATTTTTGTTTGTTTATGCCCCTCTTGATTTTCTTTTCTTAGCGATTTCAGTTCTTCCATCACTTCAGTAAGGTCGGGAGCACGCGGGCTAGATTTAGCGGGCCTAGTAGGGCTAGGTGATCGTTTCTTATCATCTCTTTCTCTCAAATTTTCATTTTTTGAGGTAGTCTTGTGTCTCGTTGCTGTACTCATTCTGAAAAACTCTGAATATCTGAATTAGCTATGTAAATCGGGATTTATTGCATCAATCGACGGAGCCTAACTTTCAAGCGTGTGCCATCTCTCTGACGCCACCGGAAGTCGACCTATGTATATCTAATATAATTGAACAATGTATATCTTATATAACATCAGAAATGAAATATTTGTCTGGCTGAAATGACATCATGAGAAGTAAATCTCTTGGTATACTCACCCACAGATCAAGTACCCGTGGGCCATAAATGTGTTCCTGGAGGTAAAAAAATTCCTATGTATAGCTAATATAACATCAGAAGGAATCTATAAGTTTGTATTGTTTTAAACTATTTTGAGGAACCAGAAATGAGTTCAATAGGTCAGATATGGACTTCTCTATGGCTTAGGAAGCATCTATTGCAGTCTATGAGTCTGTATGGAGAGTTCAAGATCAAGAACTTTTGGGACAGAAACATGTTCAGTAGATAAAATATTTTTCTGCCTTAAATGACATCATGAGAAGTAAATCTCCAATCAACCAGAACACCCTAGCAACCACCTAGCAACATCCTAGAAACAAACCAGAACACCCCGGCAACCGCCTAGCAACACCCTAGCAACCACCCAGAACATCTTAGCAACCACCCAGAATACCCTAGCAACGGTATATCAACCACCCAGAATACCCTAAAAAACAACCTAGCAACCACCCAGAACACCCTAGCAACCGGGTGGTGAGATTTGCCGCTTCAAGCTTCACTTCATTTTCTTCTGGAAATGTGCCATACATGTGTTCCTGGAGGTCAAAAATGTATCTAAGTATCTATTTTATCTGATGTTATAGTCAGACTCCTTCTGACTATAACATCAGAAGGAGTCTAAAAGTTTATATTGTTTAAAACCTTTTGAGGAACCTTTGACCAGAAATGAGTTCAATAGGTCAGATATGGACTTCTCTATGGCTTAGGAAGCATCTGTTGTAGTCTATGAGTATGTATGGAAAGTTCAAGATCAAGTACTTTTGGGCCAGAAACATGTTCAGTAGGTCATATATTTGTCTGGCTGAAATGACATCATGAGATGTAAATCTCTCTGTATATTAACCCACAGATCAAGTACCCGCGGGCCATGAAAGTGTTCATGGAGGTCAAAAATAGACCTATGTAATATAACATCTCAATGTTATATTAGTCTATGAGTATGTACGGAAAGTTCAAGATCAAGTACTTTTGGGCCAGAAACATGTTCAGTAGGTAAAATATTTTTCTGGCTGAATTGACATCATGAGCAGTAAATCTCCAACCAACCAGAACACCCTAGCAACCACCATTCAACAGCCTAGCAACCACCAGAACACCCTAGAAACAAACCAGAACATCCCAGCAACAATCTGGCAAAACCCTAGCAACCACCCAGAACACCCCAGAAACCGCCTAGCAACACCCTAGCAACCACCCAGAACACCTTCGCAACCACCCAGAATACCCTAGCAACCGCATAGCAACACCATAGCAACCACGAAGAATACCCTAAAAAAAACACCTGTTGCTTGGTGGTTGCTAGGGTGTTCTGGTTGGTTTTAGATTTGCTTCTCATAATGTCATTTCAGCCAGAAAAAATATTTTACCTACTGAACATGTTTCTGGCGCAAAAGTACTTGATCTTGAACTTTCCATACATAGTCATACACTATGTAATATAACATTCTGATGTTATATTACATAGGTCAATTTGAAATGAGTTCAGTACGTCAGATATGGACTTCTCTATGGCTTAGGAAGCATCTGTTGGAGTCTATGAGTATGAATGGAAAGTACAAGGACAAGTACTTTTGGGCCAGAAATATGTTCAGTAGGTCAAACATCTTTCTGGCTGAAATGACATCATGAGAAGTAAAGCTCTTGGTATATTAAGGACCCGATCAAGGACCCGTGGGCCATAAAAGTGTTCCTGGAGATCAAAAATTGACCATCAAATTGACTTTTTATGGAAAGTTCAAGATCAAGTACTTTTGCGCCAGAAACATGTTCAGTAGGTAAAATATTTTTCTGGCTGAAATGACATTATGAGAAGCAAATCTGAAAGTTTATATTGATTTATACTTTTTGAGGAACCTTTGACCAGAAATGAGTTCAATATGTCAGATATGGACTTCTCTATGGCTTAGGAAGCATTTGTTGGAGTCTATGCGTATTAATAGGAAAGTACAAGGTCAAGTACTTTTGGGCCAGAAATATGTTCAGTAGGTCACATATCTTTCTGGCTGAAATGACATCATGAGAAGTGAAGCACTTAGTATATTAACCCACAGATCAAGGACCCGTGGGCCATAAAAGTGTTCCTGGAGGTCAAAAATTGACCTATGTAATATAACATCAAAAGGAGTCTATAAGTTTACATCGTTTTAAACTTTTTGAGGAACCTTTGACAAGAAATTAGTTCAAAAGGTCAGATATGGACTTTTCCATGGTTTAGGAAGCATCTATTGGAGTCTATGAGTATGTATGGAAAGTTCAAGATCAAGTACTTTTGGGCCAGAAATATGTTCAGTAGGTCAAATATCTGTCTGGCTTAAATGACATCATGAGAAGGATCAATTAATTACCCAGGCTAGAAATATGCTCAGTAGGTCAAAAAGGAACCTATGTGTATAACATCAGATTGAGTCTATCAGTTGATATAATTTAAAAACTTTTGAGGAAACATAGACCAGAAATTAGTTTAATAGGTCAGATATGGACTTCTCTATGGCTTAGAATCAAGTACCCGTGACGTGAGCCAGAAATATTTTCACTAGGACAAAAAGGAACTATAACTTATAAATCATCAAAAGTCAATAAGTTAATATTTATTAAAACCTTTGAAGACCCTTTGACTCTTTCGCATGGATTCTACTACTAACTAATTCTTTTGTGCACTGACGAAAAAACATCACTTGCGGTCGTGCAATGCAATAACTTACTCGTTCCTTTGTTTAACAAAGAGATGTGTAATGCATGTGTTTTGTAACAAGGGAAATAATTGCATTAGTTGTTAAATTTCTGTGATGAAGAGAAATCGTTGCCATTAGCTGTTTCCTTACAACGCATGTAACAAGGGAAATAATTGCATTAGTTGTTAAATTTCTGTGATGAAGAGAAATCGTTGCCATTAGCTGTTTCCTTACAACGCATGCAATACCAGAAATTAGGTAACTAACTCATATTCCGTTGTTCAACGAAAACACATCTAACGTCTAACGTTGTGCATTAAAGAATATGCACGCAATAACAAACATGTGTCTCTGTGCAATGAAAAGAAAACACCTAATATGTTTCATTGGATTGCATAACAATCTAACTTGTTCTTCGTTGCAATGAAAAGACATAACGTGATATTTTCTCGTGCACAATCTAGTTCGTAAAACAGAAATGCATGCGAAAGCACATGCATACATTTTCTTTTCATTACAAAGAGGAACAAGTTCGATATTTTATGCATTACAATAAAACAACACCCGTTGCTTTGTGCAATGAAGAGATGTGGATTTGTGCATGAAGAACGTTGTGCATCAAAAATAACATGTATGTAATATGCACTTTATTTCATTCAAGAACTAAACCCTTCCTTAGTGCTTTGACTGGATAACGTGTGCTGTTTCATTGCAACGCTTACATTTTCTAACTTATTCTTCTTTGCAATGAAAAGAAAAGATAAAACACGCGTGCCATGCATTTCCATTATTCAACTAATTAATTTGTGTTTTGACGGGAAAACATCACAAGAGGATCGCTTTACAATGCATACACTAACTTGTTCCTTTGTGCAACGAAGAGATTTGCAATGCTTGCGCTTTAGGATTGCATTGCACATGCACGCAATAACTAACCTCTGTCCAATGAAAAGAAAACACCTAAGATGTGTTTCATTGCATTGCATGACATATCTAACTTGTTCCTCGCTATGCATATGCACGCAAATAACTAACCTCTGTGCACCGAAAAGAAAACATCTAACATGTGTTTCATTGCATTGCATGACATATCTAACTTGTCCCTCGTTATTCATATGCACGCAATAACTAACCTCTGTGCAATGAAAAGAAAACACCTAAGATTTGTTTCATCGCATTGCATGACATATCTAACTTGTTTCTCGTTATGCATATGCACGCAATAACTAACCTCTGTGCAGTGAAAGAAAACACGTAAGATGTGTTTCATTGCATTGCATGACATATCTAACTTGTTCCTCTTTATGCATATGCACGCAATAACTAACCTCTGTGCAATGAAAAGGAAACACCTAAGATGTGTTTCAGAGCATTGCATGACATATCTAACTTGTTTCTCGTTATGCATATGCACGCAATAACGAATCGGTTACCTAACGTAACCTCGGTTCTCTCTAGATGAGGGAACGAGTATTGCGTAAGCTAGCTTACGCTACGGGAAAGATTCATCTTTGCTGAGAAGTTGAAGCCAAAAAATTATTCCATAATTTTGTAATCATTGTCAACGCAGTCTCTTCTGAGGCAGACCATGAGTGGGCTAGCTAGCGGCTCATTGGTTCGCTCAGAGAGATTGCACGAACCTATGGGAGAGCGGCGCTGAGTCCGCGCCCAATGAGCGGACGGCGCTCGCTCACTGCGTCACAGCCCGCCAAAAGGGGCGTGGCTACAGTGTATAAAGGTAGCTCTCCCAGGCTAGTTCGTCGATTTTGTAGCATGAAGCGAAACGCTAGTGGCGCAAGCACGGCCGGGAACGCAATACTCGTTCCCTCATCTAGAGAGAACCGAGGTTACGTTAGGTAACCGATTCGTTCTCTTACGAGAGGTTCTCTCGTATTGCGTAAGCTAGCTTACGCTACGGGAACACCTGGTCAACGCCGTGCGCGCTAAGTAACCACTAAGCATCCCAGGGGGGGGGAACACCGGGGGAATCTTTAAGTGGATAAAGATAATAGGGCGGCCAGCATAGCGGCCGTTATCATCTAGTGCACAACGCCCTAAGGCGGCCGGCTGAAGCGGGCCGTGACGTGTAATGCATAAGCACATATGGGAACACAAGGGGTGAGCCGGTTGTGATGGAACTCCCGATAGTGCGGCTTTCTATGGGACAGCTGTACGTATTAGACCGCCAGAATTTTAGCCTGTAAGGCTGGAACTTCCAAGTTATAAAATCTGACAAAAGTGGAGGGGGAGGCCCATCCCGCAGCCACACAAATGTCGTGAATGGAAATTCCGCAGGACCATGCCCACGATGAGGCCATGCCTCTGGTGGAATGAGCCCTGATGCCCAGAGGGCAAGGCAGGTCTTTAGCGGCATAAGCAGAGGCAATTGCGTCTACTATCCACCTGGATAGAGTCTGTTTCGAGGCGGCTAAACCCTTGGTGCGGCCACCGAACGACACAAACAGCTGCTCTGAGCGTCTGAACGCGGCAACGCGTGTAGTGTACACTCTGAGAGCCCGAACCGGGCAGAGGCGGTCAGCGTCACGTTCGCTATCGGATGCAGGCAGCGCCGATAGAGAGATCACTTGCGCCCTGAAAGGGGTACCAATCGCTTTTGGAACATAACCGTGTCTAGGTTTTAGAATGACTATGGAGTCATTCGGTCCAAACTCCAGGCACGCGGCGCTCGAAGACAGCGCGTGAATGTCCCCCACTCGTTTTACTGAGGCGAGTGCCGTCAGAAGAACGGTTTAAGAAGCATATTAATCAATTTAACAACATATTCTCATCAACATACAATAGTAAACAACGTGGAGTCTCAATATTAATTAATAAAAATATCCCACTAACTCTTAACACATCTGTTATTGACCCAGAAGGGAGATTTGTCATCATCAATGTATCTATTAATCATATAACATATACACTAGCTAATATTTATGGACCAAACAATGATGACCCATCCTTTTTTCATAATTTTTTTTCACTATTGCCTGATACAAATAATATCATTATAGCTGGAGACTTCAACACTGTCCTAAACCCGCAAATAGACCGATCACATTCATCCAATTCCACAAGAATTTGGCAGTCTACTGAAACAATAAAACAATATATGACTACTTATGGACTTGGCGATAGTTGGAGAATGAATAACCCTTCACTTAGGAAATATAGCTATTTCTCTCCTTTTCACCAGTCCTTTTCCCGAATTGATTTCTCTCTCATCAGTAATTCACTAACCCAACATGTAATAGAAACTTCAATTCACCCAATCATAATCAGCGATCATGCTCCTATCTCTATCTCATTCAATATTCAGTCCTCTATTAAACGGCCCAACAGATGGCGCTTTAATACCTCACTACTTCGCGATTCCGACTTCGACAGTTTTATTAAGAAAGAGTGGGCTTTCTTCCTGGAAACGAATGACTCTCCTGAAATTTCACCATCATTATTATGGGAAACAGGCAAAGCTGTAATTACAGGGAAAATAATATCATATTCATCTTACAGGAAAAAACAACAACAAAAACTGGAAAATAATTTAGAACAGAGAATCAAACTCCTTACATATACATACTCTACCAACCCTAGTGAACAAATACAATGCGAACTAAACCGGCTTAAAGCTGAACTCGATAGCATCATAAACCAAAAAACACAGTTTATTATCCAGCAACTCAAATACAAACAATACCAACATTGTAACAAAATGGGCAAATATCTAGCAAATCAACTAAAGCGTAAACAAGAAAAAGCAATTATCCCATCCATATACAATGAATCGGATAGAATAACCCAAAACCCACAGGAAATTAATAATGTATTCAGAACTTTTTACCAAAAATTATACTCATCCAATCACAATCCAGATGAAACAGAAATAAAAAAATTTCTAAAAGAATTACCGCTACCATCAATGTCAAAAGAACAGGCAAGTTCATTAGACACACCTCTCACTCAAGCTGAACTCCATAAAGCATTAGACCAAATGCCAAATAATAAATCACCTGGACCTGATGGACTTCCTGCTGAATCCTATAGACACTTCTGGCCAATTCTATCTCCTTTATTCCTCAAAGTTGTTCAAGAGATTAAAACTACCTCGACAATACCAACACACATGAATACGGCAGTTATGACACTATTGCTAAAACCAAACAAAGACCCAATGCACCCGTCTAGTTACCGCCCTCTCTCATTAATAAACACAGATTTAAAAATCATTACCAAAGCATTAGCTACTAGAATAGAAACAGTTATCCCCATGTTAATTCACCATGACCAAACAGGCTTTATTAAACACAGGAATGCTTCAGATAATATGCGCAGATTATTTAACCTAATTAACCTTGCCCAACAACAACAAAAGCATACCAAAACTATAATTGTATCACTTGACGCCGAAAAAGCATTTGACAAAGTTAACTGGACATTTCTTTTTAACACTCTACACAGATTTGGTTTCGGAGAGTCATTCATCCACTGGATTAAAATATTATATACTTCACCTAGAGCCACAATAACAACAAATGGGATCACATCACAAAGCTTCACGCTTCACAGAGGAACCAGACAAGGATGCCCACTCTCTCCTTCTTTATTTGCTATATTTATAGAGCCACTTGCAGCAGCAATACGACAAAATGATAATATCAAAGGAATACAAAACGTAAACACTCAACATAAGATCTGTCTTTATGCAGATGATTTATTGTTATGTTTACAAAACCCTTATAAGTCATTAAAAGAAACCTTTAAAATTATTAATACCTTCTCAAAATTTTCTGATTATACAATAAACTGGAATAAATCAACAATATTACCACTTTCTGAGGGTGCCTGGGATCCCACAACTCATGATTCATCTCTTCCACTCCACACTGGCAACATTACATACTTGGGTATCAACATTTCCTCCAGACTGTCAGAGTTGAATAATCTTAACTATATTCCACTTTTAAAAAAAATTGGAGATGAGCTAAAACGCTGGACTAACCTACCACTGTCACTTATCGGTCGCATTGCTACAATTAAAATGAAAATCTTACCACAAGTCAATTATCTATTCTCAATGCTTCCAACAACACCCTCCGAAAAATGGTTTAAATCACTTGATTCACTAACCTCTCATTTCTACTGGAAAAATAAAACACCTAAAATATCACTAGGAAAATTACAAAAAACAAAATCACAAGGCGGCCTAGAAGCTCCTAATTTTCTGTATTACTTTTTAGCAAATCAGCTACAATATCTATATAAGTGGATTCATAAAACTAAATATAATAATTCATGGATAGAACTAGAACAAAACCATTGTAAAGATACCTCAATTTCAGACCTTGTCTTTCTACCAAAATCAATTCAGAAAATGCCATATTTTAATAACATTACCATTGCATCAACTCTGACAGCCTGGTGGCAAGTAAACAAAATTAACAAATCCCCACTAACATCATGTAGACACACCCCCATCTGGTTCAACCCTGATTTTCAATTATGCAATAAACCAATACATTTTCCATCTTGGCGACAAAAGGGAATCACTCATCTCCATCACTTATTTGAAAACAACCAATTCATATCGTTTAAAACATTAGTCCAGAGGTATGGTCTTGGGGGAGAACAGTTTTTACAATATCAACAAATTAAATCCATAATAAAATCCAAGATTAACATAATTAATAACCCACTCCATCCCCCTCAGTTAATGGAAGATATAATGAAAATCACTAACACCAGCAAACTAATATCAAAACTACATAAATGTTTACTGAACAATGATACAACAATTATAATACCCAAAAACAAATGGGAAAAAGAATTAACCTTCTCCCCCAACACCGACCTCTGGAAAGAAATCTGTAACAACACATTTTCAATGACTAATAATGCTAACCTCCAGCTTATACAGTTCAAGATTATTCACAGGATTCATATCACCGAAAAGAAGATGTTTTTAATGGGCCTGAGGGACACAGACGTTTGTTCACAGTGCACACTGGGGAGCACAGATGATTATTTTCATGCCTTATGGACCTGTCAGTCAGTTCACTCATTCTGGATATCAGTGACCACAAAACTATCCGTTATCATGGGTTGTGAAATCCCTCTTTCTCCATCACTCTGCTTACTGAACAACTGCATTGAAGTTGATAATCTCCCAATCAATTACAAAAACCCACTCCTAATTTCTCTAACTATCGCCAAGAAAGTAATTTTGCAAAATTGGAAGTCCAAAAACCATATACACATCAATCACTGGACCAACCTTCTAATAGAATACATCACATTTGAAAAAATAACATATACTAACAAGAACATTATTTCTAAATTTCTTGATATCTGGAACCCATTCCTAACTCATCTTCATATACATCAGTAGCCTGGGACCGGACCAACGCACTTCCCCAATCACATGTTTACAAATTAATAATAAAATATTATCTGTGTATTACTGTACAGCACTATAATAGATGCCCCTTATATATAGGTATGAATGTGTGTGTATATATGGATGTATTTGTATGTATGTGTACGTGTATATAAATGTTTGTATATGTGTATATGTATAATATTTGATAAGCTGTATACTTTTATAATCTGCATTTTATCACTATTTGCTATATATCTTTATAGGGTGGTGGTAGTATGGAAGATGAAATATATTATTATTATTATTATTATTATTATTATTATTATAGAATTATGAGCCCCCCATTTCTTTTCTCTCTATAAGTAACCAGTCAGAAAATACTACGTATAAATATTAGTAACATTATTTTCTATTTACTATTACTATTTATTTTTATGTAATTTTATTTATTTATTTTTTTAACTGGGTCGGGCGTCTGGCCCGGGTGCTGTTGGTGGGCGCGGCTAGCACGCCCTGTTAGTGATTGGACTAAATGGCCCTTCCCCTTCACTACCTCTAGCCAAACCCCTCCCATCAAGTAAAATAATTCTTTTTAAGTGATACCAGGGTTGGATGTGGTGTCTCTGGCTAGGGAGCTAACCAGTGTACGCCTCGGTCCAAACCATGGGACAAAACAAAAAAAGAAAGAAAAAAAAAAAACAAAGAAAAAAAAAAAAATAAAAAAAAAAATAAAAAAAAAAAAAAAATAAAAAAGGGGGGGGGGGGGGGACCCAACCACCAATAACACTTGGCTGTGTCAGGTCACAAACAGACTAGGGGAGCTTGGTTTGGAGGTGCCTGTTGTGGTCCCCCGGTGGAAAAACTCAATGTAGCCCAGAAGTATAACGATGGGGGTTGGGTGTCACTGAAGGTGGTGGAGGGGAATCGTGTTATTGAATCGAGGGGAAACATCTGTGTCTGGGGGGCCTGTTGGTTGCGCTCACTGGCAGTTCTGGGTCAGCCCTCTGACCCAGAGTTTAGAGCAGATGTGCAATAAAAATAAAATTAAATGTATTCTTATTGTCATATTGCTATTGTCACTACTGTTGTAGATTGCTATAGCCTATATTACTATTATTGTCATGAATATTATCATTATAAATACTATCATTGATACTGCCACCACTAACACTAATACGGATACGTGTATATATGTATATATATATATATATGTGTGTATATATGTATGTATATATATATATATATATATGTATATGTTTCTTTGTGTTTGTCAAAGTCTCTATCATATCCTCTACAACTATTCAGATACTACCGAATTGCATCACAGAAAGGATCTCGTGTGCCTACATATACCACTTTGTCGATAAATGTGTGGGGCTGTTGTGAGTTTTTCTGTTCTCTGTTATTTTTGTTTTTTTTTTTGTTGTTGTTTTTTTTGTTTTTTTGTTTCCCCTTTCCTACTTCTGTATTGTAGATGTGTCTCACTGAATCTTACCTGGTATGTGTTACTGTTTTGTTAACCTGCAATAAAAAAAAAAAAAAAAAAAAAAAAAGAAGAACGGTTTTTAACGAGAGGTATTTTAGCTCCACGGACTCAAGTGGTTCAAACGGTGGGGCTTTCAGAGCTTCTAGAACTATAGAAAGATCCCAGACCGGCACCGTAGGGGGGCGAGGGGGGTTCATCCTTCTGGCTCCCCTGAGGAACCGGATGATTAGCTCGTCTTTGCCCAGAGACTGGGCGCGCCGGGGTTCAATGAACGCCGCGACGGCTGCCACGTAAACCTTAAGAGTGGATGGGGACCTGCCCTTATCCAGCATCTCCTGAAGGAACACGAGCAAAGACGAAACCTCGCACGTCCGTGGGTCCAAATTTTGGTCGGTGCACCATTTGGAGAACACAGACCATTTTGCAGCATAGAGAAATGGTAGAATCCGCTCTGGCGTGTTTGATCGTGTTCAGAACCCCTTCTGGCAATTCGACGCGTAGTCATTGGTCACCCATGCATGAAGCGCCCAGCGCTGTGGATGGGGATGCCAGATCGAGCCGCGGGCTTGAGTGAGGAGATCTGCTCTGATTGGAATGGGCCACGGGGCTGTCTGTGACAGCCGCGTAAGCTCCGGGAACCAAATCTGATTCTCCCAGCGCGGGGCTATGAGGAGCACCGAGTGGCGTGAGTCCCTGATTCTCTGAATGACCTGCGGTAGCAGAGAAATCGGGGGGAAAGCATAGAGCGGGCGGCGGGGACAATCCTGGGCTAGCGCGTCCTCGCTCTTTGAGAAGAATATTGGGCAGTGAGCGTTCTCTTCTGACGCGAAAAGATCTATCTCCGCTCTGCCGAATAGGCGCCACAGCGTTTGGACTGTTTGAGTGTGCAGGGACCATTCTCCGGGGGAGACCAGGTTCCTGGACAGCATGTCTGGACCGTCGTTCAGATGGCCCGGTACGTGCGTCGCCCTGAGCGAGAGCAGGTGACTCTGGGACCACAATAGGATGCGGCGTGTCAGATGAAAGAGAATCTTGGATCTGACGCCGCCCTGACGGTTGATGTATGATACCACGGCCATATTGTCGGAGCGAATCAGGACGTGGTGACCGTGTATGCGCGGGAGGAAAAACAGCAGCGCGTTCTCGACCGCGATCGTTTCCAGACAGTTTATGTGTAGGGAACTCTCGTGGCTCGACCACTGGCCGGCGGCCGGTGAGCCCTCGCAAACCGCACCCCAACCCGAGTTGGATGCGTCTGTCGAGATGACTTTCCGGCGAGAAAAAGTCCCCATGGTAACGCCCCTCTGAAACCACTCGATTACTGACCATGGCTGCAGTGCAGTGATGCATGTCTGAGTAATCTTGATCATCTGGTTGTAGCACAACGGAGGCTGAAGCCATATAACCCAGCATCCTCTGAAAAGATTTCAGGGATGTGTGGGTACCCATCTGAAATGAGGCGGCTAGGCGCTGAACACGGCGCGCGCGCTGTGTGGATAAGCGAGCCGTCATTGTGACAGAGTTCAAATCTATTCCAAGGAATGAAATAGTTTGACAGGGCTGGAGAGAGCTCTTTGTCCAGTTGACAGAGAGTCCCAGCGCTTCCAGATGGTTGAGGAGAACTGTGCGGTGCGACAGAAGCTCCGTCTGGGAATCTGCTAGAATCAGCCAGTCGTCCAGATAATTCAGAATGCGCAGCCCCTGACTTCGCAGGGGAGCGAGCGCTGTATCCATGCACTTCGTGAACGTACGGGGTGCTAAGGATAGGCCGAACGGGAGAACGGCATACTGGTAAACTTGACCCTCGAAGGCGAAACGTAGGAATGGCCTGTGATGAGGGTTTATCTGGATCTGAAAATAGGCGTCTTTCAGGTCTAGAGAGATGAACCAGTCCCCCTGGCGGACGTGCGCGAGGAGTTTCTTGACTGTGAGCATTTTGAACGGTCTCTTCATGAGCGCTTTGTTCAAAGCCCTGAGATCTAAGATCGGCCTGAGGCCGCCGTCTTTCTTGGGAACCAGAAAATAACGGCCGTAAAACCCCGACTCGGTCATAGATGGCGGGACTCTCTCTATAGCGCCCTTCTGCAGTAGCTTGGCTATTTCTAAGCGAAGCGTGTTCATAGCAGCCGGGCTGACAGTGGATTCGAGCCGCACGCGCGAGCGTGGCGGGCGGCGGCGAAACTGTAATCGATAGCCATTCTTTATTATGCTTAAAACCCATGGGGAGATGCCGGGGATGGCTTCCCACGCTTCGCAGCATGCGGCTAGCGGTTGAATGGCGATTTCGCCCTGAATGCTGCACATAGCGGGCTGGACACTGGGTGTGGGCACGCTTATAATGTGGTTGGCAACGGGACTTACACTCAGAGAGGAGTTTATGGGCCGTGTGACAGAGCGGCCAGAGGGGGGACACGCGCACGGGCTCGTGGGCGTGCTTATGTTCTCTGCTACTGGAGCGGATAGTGCTCGCTCCGTGAGAATGGGCTCTGTGAGAGACCCTGGGCATATGGTGCTTGTGTGTGTAAGTGAGCACATGCTTGTGGGCACATTTTTTACACTTGAGGCTTTTTTGCTCTTTTTGTGAACTCTCTGGGTAGCCGTGAAAACGGCTTTTAGTCGCTCGCAAGCGGGCAGAGAAACCGGCTTGGTTGTGGCGGTGAACTCTACTGTAGTCGGCGGTGAGACGGGGACTAACAGTGGGCGAAGCTTTGACGGCGGTCCGGCCGCGGCGGGAAAGAGCCGTCTTTTTCTCAGCTGTGCTAGGCAGACTTCTGCTGATCGGGCTTCAGCGCGATCTTGGGTCGAGGCCCCCGGGGAGGAGGCTGTCTGCACCGGCTGTCAGAGCGAGAGCGAGGGCGGCCGCCCTGTCTACGCTGGGGCTGCTGAGCTTGCTGATGCGGGCGCTGCTGTGGGGTTCTGGCAGGTGGCTCCTGAGAGCGGCCTGCCGAAGAGCTAGAGCGGCGGGGCAGGAACAAATTCATGGCCTGAGTCGCTTTCTGTACCTCGGAGAAGCGGTCAACGATGCCCGTGACGGCAGATCCGAAGAGCCCGGTCGGAGATATAGGCGCGTTGAGGAACACGGCGCGTTCTGAATCTCCCATGTCGGTGAGCGTGAGCCATAAGTGTCTCTCAGCGACACAGAGGGCGGCCATGCATTTCCCCAGGGCTTGTGCGGCTTCTTTAGTGGCGCGAAGGGAAAGATCCGTAGCGCTTCTCAGATCCGAAAGGACGGGCAGGTTCCTACCGCTGTTCACCATCTCGCACAAGATGTCGCTCTGGAGCACCTGGAGGACTGACATGGAATGCAGCGCTGAGGCGGCCTGTCCGGCGGCGGCATAGGCGTGGGCATGGAAGTTGGAGGTCGCTCTGCACGCTTTTGAAGGAAGCGTATGAGAAGAACGCCATCTGGCAGAGGGCGGGCAAAGATGAGCGGCGACCGAGTCCTCGACGGGCGGCATGGCAGTATAACCCTTCTCGGCGGCTCCGTCCACTGAGCGCAGCGAAGCGGACACATCGGAGCGGTTACGAGCCGAAAGAGGGGCATTCCAGGATTTCGTGAGCTCGTTGTGTAGCTCAGGCAGGAATGGTGCAGCCCGGCTGCAGGTGGGGGCCGGGCGCCGGTGCAGGAACTTCCCATCCATGCGGTTCGGTGGTTGCTCGGGGGGAGGAGACCACTCTTGACGGCCTGCGAAAGGAGGCGCGTTAGTTCCTCCTCGATGCCAGCGCAGGTCCCCGCAGACTCTCTCGTCGATAAACCGATCGACGACCAATCCTCGCTGTCAGAAGCGTGCAGCGAACAAGAGTCCTTCTCATCCGCGGTGTCGTCGGAGGCGACAGAGCGGCCACTCGGCGGCAACTGTAAGTCCGGCAGGGGCGGAGAGGGAGAGCGGTCGGTGGGCGGCGGCCCACATGGATCCGCAGGGGGCTCCGGCGGCCTCTGGGAGCGGCGTTTCTTCTTCCGCGGCGAAGTGAGAGGCAGCGCGGGAGCTGTTTTGACTGCCTGCAGTCGAGCCCGCAGGGAGGACAGAGGCAGGTCCTCGCAGTGGTCGCATCCTCCGTTGGCGAGGGCGAGCTCTGCGTGTTCCACTCCGAGACAGAGAACGCAGATGGGGTGGCAGTCTCCTTCCTCGAATGAAGAGTGGCATGAGCCGCAGGAAATTCGAGGCATCTTGAAAAAGACGCTCGTGCTCTTTTAGGAATGAAGGAATAAAGGATACGCGTCGGATGGCGCTAGCTTGCTGGGCGGCTGAAGGTGGCAGACGGCCGGCTTCCTCAGACTCCGGAGCTCGCTAGAAGGTGCCTTCTCGACGACGGCGGCTTCTTCCCAGGACAGCGGATGCGTGTAGCTCGCTGAATGAAAAAGAATCGACGAACTAGCCTGGGAGAGCTACCTTTATACACTGTAGCCACGCCCCTTTTGGTGGGCTGTGACGCAGTGAGCGAGCGCCGTCCACTCATTGGGCGCGGACTCAGCGCCGCTCTCCCATAGGTTCGTACATTCTCTCTGAGCGAACCAATGAGCCGCTAGCTAGCCCGCTCATGGTCTGCCTCAGAAGAGACTGCGTTGACAATGATTACAAAATTATGGAATAATTTTTTGGCTTCAACTTCCCAGCAAAGATGAATCTTTCCCGTAGCGTAAGCTAGCTTACGCAATACGAGAGAACCTCTCGTAAGAGAACTACCTCTGTGCAATGAAAAGGAAACACCTAAGATGTGTTTCAGAGCATTGCATGACATATCTAACTTGTTTCTCGTTATGCATATGCACGCAATAACTACCTCTGTGCAATGAAAAGAAAACGGTAACACTTTAAAATAATGGTCCGAAGTTAACAAGTAGCTATGCAGGAAGTAATAGGTAGTGTCACGGGTGACAAAATCGCTTGGCGATCGGAACCCTCCTCAGAGTCGCAAGTTCCCTAGGGGAACGGATTGTGTGCAACACACCACTGCAGTTCCGGGTGTGATGGAAACATGCCCGTACTGATTAGCGCTAATGCATGGCAGGTGGGAGAGAGAGAGGAGCGGCGCTCACACAGGCTTCCTGTTTCATAAGCCACAATATAAAAGGAGCATTTAGAGAGTGTTTGCAGCGCGGTTGGTGGGTGTACAGTGTGTCAAGATTCCAAAGGGTTGACTCTGGGCAGTGCTGGATACAGGCTTCCTTGGAAAAATCGTTGGAGTGTGGAGATCGCCCATTCGAGTTTGCTGGGTCAGATTGATCGTTTGTGGGAAGACTGCTGGGCCGAGCTAGGGCTGGATCTGTGCTGTGGAAGGAGTGCAGCACAGAGAGTACAGTTTGTGTTGGGGTCGCTGGAAGGAGAAGCCAAAAGGGAAGTTCTGGCTGCATCGGAAGCCACACGTGCTACCGCAAAAACTATCTTCGATTTCTTGTTCGGATTATATGGAGACTCCACCCCAGTGGCCACTCTTCGTGCCCAGTTCTTTAACTATAAACAGGGGCCTACGCAGACACTGCGGGCATACTCCTTGAAGTTGCGGGAGCAGTTTGGCTGGCTGAAGGGGCGGCCGGATCATGGACTGGGTGAAGGGGATGACTTGTTACGAGATCAATTCGTCTTGGGGCTGCGTGAAGGGCCAGTACGTCAGGGCATACGACTCCAGCTTCGACGAGACCCCACTATGACCTTTGAGGCTCTGCGACAAGAGGCCTTGGCGTTAGAACTGGACCAGGGAGAGGTAACTCGCACACCAGTCTGTGTGGCAGCAAGTAGTGCCAGTGGACCTGCGCCTGTCGAACCGAGCGATTGGAAGCAGAAACTGAGGGCCGAACTGTTGGAGGATGTCAAGGGACAGATGGCGGAATTATCCCGGAACCTGCTGGGTGAGCTTCGTCGAGGACGAGTTGAAGGCGGAGCAGTGGGGCGAGAGAGGTCGTATTCAGAGGAAGGGCGAGGTCCTCTGCACCGCCCCCTACGTCCTGTGGGCCCCCGGTTCCGGTGGGACGACCAAGGCAGGCCCATTTGTATAAATTGTGGAGATCCTGGACATATCAGTCGCCAGTGTGGGCTTCGTCGGGGTTCTCAAGGGGGTTTTTAGTTCCACCGGCCACTGTGGGTCAAGTGGCCGGGACCCCTTTGTGTGACCCTCTTTCTGTTCCTGTTGCACGAGATGACTGGGTGGGACATTGCCCTACCGTGGAGGTTCAAGCTAATGGAGTCACGATAGACTGTTTGGTTGACACAGGGTCTCAAGTTACGCTATTCTCGGAGAGCCTGGCCCAGGAGTTGTTCGCAGATCATCGGCTCCAAGCAACTGAAGCTTCCAGGCTGACCCTACGGGGGGCTAATGGTTTGGACATCCCCTACACGGGGTACATCGTGGTAGACTTTCTTGTCCGAGGGGTCCCCGTCCAACAAAAAGGGGTAGTTATTGTCCGAGATCATTGCTTGGGAAATCATCGAGCACTTTTAGGGATGAACGTTATACTGGATTGCTGGGAAGAATTGTTTCGGGGGCCGCCGGCTCGGATGTCTCCGTCACCGGCAAAACAGGACTGGGACCGAATTCTGGCCGATTGTAAAAGAGTGCACGCAGCTAATCACATAGAAGAGAGGGAAGACATCGGTCGAGTTGCCTGTAGGTATGCTCTGTCCATCCCAGCTCAGAGTGAGACCGTTCTTTGGGTCCGAGTACCCGCAAGACCCCGTGGGTCAGGCACCTGTGTCCTGGTAGAGCCTCACGAAGATTGTCAGCCAGTTGAAGTGGCTCACGGACTGGCGGTTGTCCATCGGGGGCGAGTCTCAGTAAAAGTACGGAACACAAATCCTTACCCAGTGCTCCTTCGTCGACACCAACGTCTGGCCCGAGTTTCCTCGGTACGTCCTGCCCAGGTGCACGAGCACCAAGCTGTCTGCTTCAGACAGGTGAGCCCTGCGGTGGTGGAAGTTGCCGTCCGCCCTGTTGAGGTAGAACTGGGTTCGGTTGGAGGAGGGATGCCGGCCCATCTGATGGGAGAGTCCCTGAAGGGTGAGAATCTGGAAGAGGAGCAAGTGGTACAGCTTCAGGAGCTTTTGAGGAAGTGGCAACATGTGTTTTCAAAACATGAAGAGGATTATGGCTGCACAGGGGTGGTGAAGCATCAAATACCCACTGGTGAGGCGACGCCTAGTCGAGAGCGGTACCGTCCGGTGCCCCCCACTCTTTATACCGAGGTCCGCACCCTGTTGAAAGGTATGCTGGAGGGAGGAATCATCCGAGAAAGCAGTAGTCCTTGGGCTGCGCCCATCGTTCTGGTGCAGAAGAAGACGGGAGCCTGGAGGTTTTGCGTCGACTATCGCAAACTTAACAGTGTAACGAAGAAAGATGCATTCCCGTTGCCACGGATTGAAGACTCACTCACCAGTCTTACCCAAGCGGCATGGTACTCGACATTGGACCTGGCAAGTGGATACTGGCAGGTGCAGGTGGATGACCGAGATAGGGAGAAGACAGCTTTCACCACCCCGTTTGGGTTATTTGAATGGGACCGTATGCCGTTCGGTCTGTGCAACGCTCCTGCGACTTTCCAACGCCTGATGCAGCGCTGCCTAGGAGGACAATTAGTCGACTCAACGCTGGTCTACCTAGACGATGTGATCGTCTTCTCCCCTGATTTCCACACTCACCTGCATCATCTGGAAGGAGTTTTCAGGGCCATGGAGAAATATGGGCTGAAGCTTAGGCCGGAAAAATGCCAGTTACTGCGGAAAGAGGTGCAGTTCTTGGGACATCGCGTCAGTGCTGTAGGGATCTCCCCTGACCCAGAGAAGGTGGCGGCGGTCCAAGGATGGGAGCCACCCCGGACAGTAAGACAGGTGCGGTCGTTCCTGGGCTTCGTGGGATATTATCGTCGCTTTATAAAGGGATTCTCTGGGCTTGCTAAGCCACTGAACCAACTCTTGGCTGGCACTGGACGTGCCCGTGGTAAAGGCTCCCCCTCAGTACCCTGGGATTCCACCTGTGAGACCGCTTTCCAGAACCTCAAACAGGAACTCCTGAAGGCCCCAATCTTAGCCTATGCAGATTTCACCCAGCCATTTCTCCTGTACACTGACGCCAGCAATGCAGGATTGGGGGCCGTGCTGGCCCAAGAGCATCAAGGAGTGGAGAGAGTGATAGCTTACGCGAGTCGAAGTTTACATCCCGCCGAACGAAACGCTGCAAACTATAGCTCCTTTAAAATCGAACTACTGGCGATGAAGTGGGCCATGACGGAGAAGTTTAAAGACTACTTGTGGGGAGCCAAGGTAACGGTGATTACAGACAACAATCCCTTAGTACACTTGCAATCCGCTAAATTGGGGGCAGTGGAGCAGCGCTGGGTGGCACAGCTAGCAAATTATGATTACCAGCTAAAATACCGTCCCGGCAGAGAGCACGTAAATGCAGATGCCCTGTCCAGACTCCCAGCCACCCAGAGGGACGATCAAGCACCCCTCGGTGCCCTTGGTACCGAAGATGAGCTGCTGGTGGCCGTGGTGGAAGCTCCCGGGGCCCCGGAGTCTGTTCCATCTAGTTGGGGGTGGGACCCCGGACGGTGGAGAGAGCTGCAGCAGAGAGATGCGGATTTGGGTCAGCTCCTGTTGTACCTCCGACAGGGAAACATGCCGAGGGCAGAGGAAAGACGGTCTCAGATGGTGGGGGTACGACAGCTTCTGAGACAGTGGAAGAGGCTGCAACTCCGAGAAGGAGTAATTTGTCGTTCAAGACGGGATCCCCGCACACAGGAGACTGTACACCAAGTTGTTGTACCAGAGGGCCAAGTTTCGGAGCTGTTGAATGCCTATCACACCCATACTGGTCATCAGGGCCAAGAGAGGACACTGTCCCTGCTGAGGAGGTATTTCCACTGGCCTAGGATGGAAAAGAAAGTTGAGGAATTTGTTCAGAGCTGCCCACGGTGTACCTTGTTCAAACGCAGGAAGGAGGTCCGAGCCCCATTGGTCCCCCTGCGACCGAAAGCACCTCTGCATATCGTAGGGATAGATTTCCTGACTCTGGGTCGACCAACAGACCGATTCCAGAATATTCTGGTCATGACGGACCTATTTACTAAATATGCCTGGGCCGTCCCCACCGTCGATCAAACGGCAGTTACCACAGCCAACGCCCTTTGGAGAGCAGTGATACAACCTTTTGGCTGCCCAGAAACCCTACACTCGGACCAAGGTTCAAATTTCGAGTCCCGGGTCATCCAAGAGCTGAGCCGCCTCTATGGGTGCCGAAAGACCCATACGACCTCATACCACCCTCAGGGTAACGGAGGGTGCGAAAGATTCAACCAGACCTTGCTGGGGTTGCTGGGGACCCTAGAGAGTGAGCAACAGGGCCAATGGGCCGAGAGTCTTCCCTCGCTGTTACAAGCATACAACAACAGTGTGCACAGTGTCACCGGTTATGCTCCTTCCTACCTTATGTTTGGGCGCCACCTCCGCTTGCCTGTGGACTTGCTCATGGGGACCGAGGCTGTGGAAAGAGGGTATAGTACCACTGACTGGGTAAATCGGCACCACCACCAACTGCTCAATGCCTACCGACGAGTCTCAGACCATCTGAGTACAGCAGCCGCCAAGAATAAGAGACTATACGACCGGACTGCCCGAGAGGCCCCTTTGTTACCTGGGGAGCGAGTGCTGGTATGGGACAACCGGCGCCCAGGGAAAGGGAAGCTCAGTGCCCGCTGGGAGTCGACGCCATATGTGGTGGAACAACGACAAGGGCCTGATGCCCCCGTCTACTCTGTACGGCCCGAAGGGAAGCCCGGACCAATACGGGTGCTCCATCGAAACCTGCTCCGTCCCTGCCCGAACTACCCGCAACTAGCGGCTGAGGCTCCAAGTGCACCACCCGCCTTAGAGGCACCTATGATAGGGTGGGCTGTGGTCCCGAGGGACCCTGAGGTTGAAGCCAGAGCGGCTCTGCCCTCGCCACCCCGACGATCTCAACGGAACACCCGAGGACAACCACCTGAGAGGTACGGCGAATGGAATTGAGGGACGCCCGTTCCAGGGACTGGAACCGATTGGCAAGGGGGGATGTCACGGGTGACAAAATCGCTTGGCGATCGGAACCCTCCTCAGAGTCGCAAGTTCCCTAGGGGAACGGATTGTGTGCAACACACCACTGCAGTTCCGGGTGTGATGGAAACATGCCCGTACTGATTAGCGCTAATGCATGGCAGGTGGGAGAGAGAGAGGAGCGGCGCTCACACAGGCTTCCTGTTTCATAAGCCACAATATAAAAGGAGCATTTAGAGAGTGTTTGCAGCGCGGTTGGTGGGTGTACAGTGTGTCAAGATTCCAAAGGGTTGACTCTGGGCAGTGCTGGATACAGGCTTCCTTGGAAAAATCGTTGGAGTGTGGAGATCGCCCATTCGAGTTTGCTGGGTCAGATTGATCGTTTGTGGGAAGACTGCTGGGCCGAGCTAGGGCTGGATCTGTGCTGTGGAAGGAGAGCGGAAAGATAAGTGAATTGTTTTCATCTTATGAACATTTGAACCACTTGAAGAGGATACAGTGAATGTGGATCTGACTGTTGGAGGAGCTATGTGTTTCAGAGTGTGATGAGGAGGAATTAAAAGTGAAAACCCTGTAAACGAGCGCAACGGCCGGAGTGGGGCCTCTGTCCAACCCTATCGTGTGAGTGAATTGCAGTGCTTTTGCCTTATTGATACACATTGATTTATTGCTGTGGAATTGAAGGAACACAAGTGTGCTGTGTCTTTGTTGAGAAGTGGCCCCCATCCATGCTTACACGTTCGTGGAAGGTTATTATATCTGCCTCCGTCAGAAGCCCAGAGTGATACAGTGAACTGAAGAGAGAGTACTTTGTACTGTGAAGATCTCCACCTGTTCTACTTGCTGTTTGAGCCCAGAAGCATACAGCACCACTGGTAAAGTAACTTTATGACTCACTGCCCCCCTATTGTGAACTGAAGAGAGAGTACTGTGTACTGTGACTATCCTCACCTGTTCTACTTACTGTTTGAGCCCAGAAGTATACAGCAACGCTGATAAAGTAATCGTTTAACCCACTGTCGCCCTACTATGAACTGAGGAGAGAATACTTTGTACTGTGAAGATCTCCACCTGTTCTACTTGCTGTTTGAGCCCAGAAGCATACAGCACCACTGGTAAAGTAACTTTATGACTCACTGTCCCCCTATTGTGAACTGAAGAGAGAGTACTGTGTACTGTGACTATCCTCACCTGTTCTACTTACTGTTTGAGCCCAGAAGTATACAGCAACGCTGATAAAGTAATCGTTTAACCCACTGTTGCCCTACTGTGAACTGAGGAGAGAGTACTTTGTACTGTGAAGATCCACACCTGTTCTACTTGCTGTTTGAGCCCAGAAGCATACAGCACCACTGGTAAAGTAACTTTATGACTCACTGTCCCCCTATTGTGAACTGAAGAGAGAGTACTGTGTACTGTGACTATCCTCACCTGTTCTACTTACTGTTTGAGCCCAGAAGTATACAGCAACGCTGATAAAGTAATCGTTTAACCCACTGTCGCCCTACTGTGAACTGAGGAGAGAGTACTTTGTACTGTGAAGATCCACACCTGTTCTACTTGCTGTTTGAGCCCAGAAGCATACAGCACCACTGGCAAAGTAACCTTATGACTCACTGTCTCCCTATTGTGAACTGAAGAGAGAGTACTGTGTACTGTGAATATCCTCACCTGTTCTACTTACTGTTTGAGCCCAGAAGTATACAGCAACGCTGATAAAGTAATCGTTTAATCCACTGCTTCATTACCGTGCACCCACGAGAGTACCCTGTACTGTGAAGAATCCTTACCTGCCATACTTACCGTCTGAGTCTGGAGGTCTGCAGCACCGCTGGGGAAAAAGTAAGCTTTTAATCCACTGCTTTATTATCGTGCACCAACGAGAGTACTCTGTACTGTGAAGAATCCTTACCCGCCATACTTACTGTCTGAGTCTGGAAGTCTGCAGCACCGCTGGGGGAAAAGTAAGCTTTTAATCCACTGTTTTATTATCGTGCACCAACGAGAGTACTCTGTACTGTGAAGAATCCTTACCCGCCATACTTACTGTCCGAGTCTGGAAGTCTGCAGCACCGCTGGGGGAAAAGTAAGCTTTTAATCCACTGCTTTATTATCGTGCACCAACGAGAGTACTCTGTACTGTGAAGAATCCTTACCTGCCATACTTACTGTCTGAGTCTGGAAGTCTGCAGCACCGCTGGGGGAAAAGTAAGCTTTTAATCCACTGCTTTATTATCGTGCACCAACGAGAGTACTCTGTACTGTGAAGAATCCTTACCCGCCATACTTACTGAGTCTGGAAGTCTGCAGCACCGCTGGGGAAGAGTAAGCTTTTAATCCACTGCTTCATTATTGTGCACCAACGAGAGTACTTTGTACCGTGAAGAATCCTTACCTGACATACTTACTCTTGGGTCTGGAAGTCTGCAGCACCGCTGGGGAGAAGTAAGCTTCAACCCCCCTGATCCATCATCGTACATCGACGAGAGTTTTCTTTAACTGTGAGAAACCCTTGGTTGAATAAAGATTGTTACTCCTTTGAAACTTGTCTCTGTCTCCGGGTCCTCTGTTGTGTGCCTGTGGTGTCTGCTCCTCACTGTGGTGACTCAGTTAGAGGGGGGGTGGTTGGTCACCCGAGCGTTCCTCCCCTCGACCTGTGATAGTAGTACTGCATTAACACCGAACTTAATACTATTAACTAATATGGAAGCAATATTAACTAAGCATTAAGTAATAGGTAATTTAGTACAAAGGTAGTTCCTTGGTAGGTATTTGAGTATTACTAAAGAAATATATCCTCATTGAGAACTACTTGTGAACTAAGAAATAATAACCAATTAATTACTAATCACAAAAGTAACATGTCTAAAAAGTGAACAATTGTGGGGGTTTTATACTCTTAACATGGTCATAACATTTCAGAAGCATGTGCCTCAAATGGGTTCTTTGTGGAAACCAGTTTATGAAGTTAATACATCCCCCCAAATACATTAGCTAGGTTGAGATTGTGACCACTACTCTTGTCAGGATGGACGCATGTTATCTGTTTATTTAAAACTTAAACATAAAATAATACTAATAATGACAGTTTTTTAAAAAATAAACCTTTAATAATTATGAAGTGATGCTGACACTCTCATGATTGGATTAGTTCACTATTATGAGCTCTATTGAATGTCAGTCACATATATCTCAGACTCCAAAGACCTATAACTTTATGTTACAGTAGCTGCCTGAGGAGGACTTCTCTTTAGGACATGAATATAAACATTAATGTGCACTTGTTAAAAACAATTAGCATCTTTAATGAAGAAATTGGCTGCATTTATGTTACGATAAGCCCAAAACCACATCTTCCAGATTACAGTTTGTTAGAATATTAGTGCCTCACAGAACCTGTACAGTACATACTGAAATATAAAATTAAATAACTTGTATCATTTGTGAAAAACATGTTAACTCCTCAGTAACTACTTAAGCGTGTTACCTTACCTTGTGTAAACATTGCGGGATGACAAGGTAACGCTTGTAGTTAGTTAGGAGTTAACATGTTAACTCCTACATGTTAACACCTAACTAACATGTTAACTCCTAACTAACTACAAGCGTTACCTTGTGTAAACATTGCGGGATGACAAGGTAACGCTTGTAGTTAGTTAGGAGTTAACATGTTTTTCACTTTAAAATAATGGGCCACATCACTAGTAGTTCCTGCGGGATGACAAGGTAACGCTTAAGTAGTTATTGAGGAGTTAACATGTTTTTCACAAATGATGCAAGTTATTTAATTTTATATTTGACACATACTGTACAGGTTCTGTGAGGCACTAATATTCTAACAAACTGTAATCTGGAAGATGTGGTTTTGGGCTTATCGTAACATAAATGCAGCCAATTTCTTCATTAAAGATACAAATTGTTTTTGACAAGTGAACATCAATGTTTATATTCATGTCCTAAAGAGAAGTCCTCCGTAGGCAGCTACTGTAACATAAAGTTATAGGTCTTTGGAGTCTGAGATATATGTGACTGACATTCAATAGAGCTCATAATAGTGAACTAATCCAATCATGAGAGTGTCAGCATCACTTCCTAATTATTTAATGTTTATTTTTAAAAACTGTCTTTATTAGGATTATTTTATGTTTAAGTTTTAAATAAACAGAGAACATGCGTCCATCCTGGCAAGAGTAGTGGTCACAATCTCAACCTAGCCAATGTATTTGGGGGGATGTATAAACTTAATAAACTGGTTTCCACAAAGAACCCATTTGAGGCATATGCTTCTGAAATGTTATGACCATGTTAAGAGTATAAAACCCCCACAATTGTTCACTTTTTAGACATGTTACTTTTGTGATTAGTAATTAATTGGTTATTATTTCTTAGTTCACAAGTAGTTCTCAATGAGGATATATTTCGTTAGTAACAATCAAATACCTACCAAGGAACTACCTTTGTACTAAATTACCTATTACTTAATGCTTAGTTAATATTGCTTCCATATTAGTTAATAGTATTAACTTCGGTGTTAATGCAGTACTACCTATTACTTCCTGCATAGCTACTTGTTAACTACGGACCATTATTTTAAAGTGTTACCAAGAAAACACCTAAGATGTGTTTCATCGGATTGTATGCATATACACGCAATAACTAACCTCTGTGCAGTGAAAAGAAAACTGCACAAGTTAGAAATGTCATGCAATGCACTGAAACAGATCTTAGATGTTTTCTTTTCACTGCACAGAGTTTAGTTATTGAGTGCATATGCATAACGAGGAACAAGTTAGATATGTCATGCAATGTGATGAAACACACCTTAGGTGTTTTCTTTTCACTGCACAGAGGTTAGTTATTGCGTGCATATGCATAACGAGGAACAAGTTAGATATGTCATGCAAATACGATGAAACACATTTTAGGGGTTTTCTTTTCATTGCAGAGAGGTTAGTTATTGCGTGCAAATGCATAAACGAGGAACAAGTTAGATATGTCATGCAATGCAATGAAACACATCTTAGGTGTTTTCTTTTCATTGGACAGAGGTTAGTTATTGTGTGCATGTGCAATGCAATCCTAAAGCGCAAGCATTGCAAATCTCTTCGTTGCACAAAGGAACAAGTTACTGTATGCATTGTAAAGCGATCGCTCTAGTGATGTTTTCTCGTCAAAACACAAATTATTTAGTTGTAGAATGGGAATGCATGGAAAAGCACGCGTGTTATATCCTTTGTTTTCATTGCAAAGAAGAATAAGTTAGAAAATGTAAGCATT